>NW_007246495.1:98157-99548 GCF_000164805.1 Carlito syrichta
AAAAAAAAAAAAAAAAAAAAAATAACGTTCCATGAAAAAGGGCTGGTTAGTTCTCAACAGAATCACACAAATGATTTTCCTTAACCATATTTCAGCACCCAGCAGAAATGTTTTATGAGCACTTTTATTTCTTCACACCGAATAGCCAAAAGATGCAAAGTCCCAGGTTTAAAAAAAATTTTTACTGCTTCCCAAACTGCATTCTTAAGTAAAAATGGCTTTGCTAAAAACTGCAGGTGGGAGTGATTTGAATATGAGTTCTAGTACTTTGCTGTGACTATGTTGATTCAGGGTAAGGTATCAGTAGTTTTAACAGCCAAGGTTTTGCATGATCCAAATGTCAACAGTGAAAAGAGCAAAGAACCTCTCTGTATGCCTATCAGAATAGTCTGGGGTCGCCCACAGTTTGAGAACCACTGTCCTAAGCGGCAGCTCTTATTTTTACAGGAGGCACCAGCTTTGGGGTCAAACAGACCCAGATCTCAATGCACAAAGCCTTGCTCAAGTAGGCACAGCCTCAGTTTCCTTGTTTGCACAGGGGAGGACATGACCACTTACCTTCCAGCGTGCTCCCGGGACTATCCTGAGTAAATGCATACACAATAGACAATCACAGCACCTGGCCCAGGGTAAACACTCAAAGTATCAGAGTAAGGAGACAGAGAACCTGTTAGTGTTTCAGGTAGAGAGAAAGAGGCAGGAAGAGCAGAGAGGCCTGGAAATGAAACTCACTGAACCATCGCAGACACACACGGCAGAGAGCATCAAAGCACTCATATCCACAGGCAGTTCTGAAGACAAAGGTCAGAAGGAAAGTGACAAAAAGAGAAACATAAAATTCGGACAATTACTATAGAAAATATGAGGCTGAGCTCAGTGGCTCATGCCTGCAATCTCAGCACTTTGGGAGGCCGAGATGGGAAGATCGCTTGAGTCCAGGAACTTGAGACCAGCCTGGGCAAGACAGCAAGACCCCCGTGTGTACAAGTAAATACGTAAATAACTTTTTTTTAAAATAGGAGAACCTTAAAGGAGAGAAACTAAAACACTGTCTTGGGGTGGGGGGCGAAGTTGCAAAAAGACAGCACAAAAGTGACCAGGGATATCAGATCCGAAGGGGGGGGGTCTCTCCAGAGGCCACAGCACGAAGGGGACAAGGACAAGGCGATCGGCGACACTCACCCGGCAGCAGCGTTAAGTTCTACCGGGCTCACGACCGCAGAAAACTTACCCACGTAGGCTCCCAATTCTTGCAATTTCCCCTTAATGGCACTCTGCGAGGGGGAGAGCGGACGTGCACGTGAGAGGAGTCTCCAGGGACCCCAGCCCCGGGGCCGGTGGGGGAGGGGAGGACCCGCCCCCCCACACGCCCGCGGCGCCCGCCCCAGCCC
>NW_007246495.1:99851-108597 GCF_000164805.1 Carlito syrichta
CGGGCCTACGCCTGCGCACTCCTCGGCCCGCGCAGCCTGCGCTCCGGCGGCCTCTGCTGGCGTCAAGGAGGCAGCGCAGCGGCGTGCGCAGACCGAAAGCTTCTCCTCTCCAGTCCGGCGCCCACCGCCCGGCGCCTGCGCAGTCTCACTCCGTCCCTCTTACTTTACTCTCCTTTGGTTAATAAGAATGAGTTACTCGTAGATCCAGTCCAGCCTTCACTTATCATAGTTTGGCGAGTGTTCCGCTTTCCTACCTGTAAAATACAGACAGCCAGACCTAGCATGGTGGTGCACGCCTGTAACCCCAGCACTTTGGGAGACCGAGGTAGGAGGATCGCTTGAGCCCAGGAGTTCGAGACCAGCCTGAGAAACATAGCGAGATCTCGTCTCTACAAAAAAATCAAAACGTTAGCCGGGCGTGGTGGCGAGCGCCTGTAGGCCCAGCAACTTGGGAAGCTGAGACGGGAGGATCGCCTGAGCCCAGGAGGTAGAGGCTATGGTAAGCCGTGATCATGCCTCTGCACTTCAGCCTGGACAACATAGCGAGATCCCTCTCTCCACCATCATCTCCATTAAAAAAAATAATAAAGAGAGAAAAAATAGAGACTGCCGAGATGGCACTGTAATGGCACTGGGAGGGAACATGGACTGGACAGAGCAGCTGAACCAACCTGACATGTCAAGTCCTTTCCTTCTGCAGCTACCCTGCCCTCCTGGGTTTGGTTCCACCCCTCCTTCCACATCCCTCCCCCAAGGCTGCTAGTTTCCTAAGATGGATCCCTCCCCGCTGATCTCCAAACTCCCTCCTTTGCACACCTCTTTTCTTCTCAGGGCTTCAGTTGCCACCTCTGTGCTGATCATGGCCGAACGTTCCACCAGTCTCAAGTTCTCACCTAAGCCCCACTCCCAAATTCTAGGCGACTACACAGTTTATTGTCTCCAAGTTAGCTTAAACACCAATGTCATCACCATTCCTGCATGAAATGGGTGTCTACTGCCGACTTCCCTATTTCTATCCATAGCTTAATCCTTCCGTTCCTGATCACAAAACCTTGGAATCAAAGTGAGTAGTCGCCTTTCTCTCTGGAATGGGGTGGGGGTGGGGGTTGTGCAGTGTGTGGGGTCTGTCACACGGTCCTTTCATAACCCCATATGATCCTTTCTCCTGAATTCTTATGGCATCTTTACGGGAACTCCTGGTATGAAAATACACACTCTGTAATGCTGTTTTGTGTGTTTGTGTGTGTGTGTGTGTGTCTTCCCTAACACAATTAGAAGCTCTCTGTAGGTCTTTACATTTCTCCAAACCTTCTTTCTGGATGCTAGACACATAGCACTCATTAAGTATTTACAGGGTAAAAGAAATTAAAGACCTAATTTGCAAAAGCATTCCTCAAGGATAAATCCAGTGATCATACTCTCATTCAACATTGATGAGAGGCAGCAGGGCAGAGAGGTTGAGAACAAGAACCCAGAGCTAGACTGTCTGAATTTGAATCCCAGCTCAGCCACTCCCTCTGAGACCTTAAGCCAGTGACTGAATCCCTCTGCGCCTCAGTTTCCTCACCTGTGACTTAGGTATGATACTAGCTTCTTCTGCAAAAGTTTGTTCTGAGACGAAGTAGGTTAATATTTGTAAAAACCTTTCCAACTCTGCCTGGCTTACAGCAGCATAATGTTTGCTGATTAAAAATTAAATGCCTAGAGTGAGCCAGATACTCTAAGTCGGAACCCAGGGATTGGCAGAAGCAAGTCCCAGCTTCCAGGACACTCACCATCCAGAAGGCAGATGGATTCTTTCTGTTCCTTCCCCGGCTTTTGCAGATCTAGGAAGGAAAGCACGTGTTTTGCCATTACTGGGTGCAAAATCCTCAAAGTTTAGATAATATTAAAAGAACATTTCATACAAAATAGAGAACATTTCCATGAAGATATATGCAGAAACTTTTGTTTTGTTTTGTTTGGATCAGGGTCTTACCCTGTCCCCCAGGCTGGATACAGTGGCACACTCATGGCTCACCACAGCCTCAAACTCCTGGGCTCAAGCCATCCTCCTTCCTGAGCCTCCTGAGTAGCTGAGACTACAGGCGCGTACCACTACCCTGGATTAATTTTTTAAAATTTTTGTTAGAGATGAACTGTTGCTATGTTGTCCAGGCTGCTCTCGAACTCCTGGGTTCAAGCAATCCTCCTGCCTCAGAATCCCAAAGTGCTGGAATTATAGGCATGAGCCACAGCACCCAGCCTGGAAACTTTGAAAAATGAATTCAAGTAAGGGTTAACTTTTAGGACAGTGAACTACAACTATGAAAAAGAGACATGAAGGCTGCTTGAGAATCACATCTTTATTTTATTTTTATTTTTTTTTTACATGTTTTTTGTAGAAACAGTGTCTTGCTATATTGTCCAGGCTGGTGTAGAACTCCTAACCTCAAATGATCCTCTTGACTCAGCCTCCCAAAGCGCCGGTATTACAGAAGTGAGTCACTGTGCCTGGCCAACTTGCACCTTTGGCTCTCAGAAGTCACAGTGTCAACCTCAACAGACTGTGTTTGGTGGTCCAGGCCTGTAAGCTTTCCTAAACCACATCGCATCACAAGGCAGGTGTTCAGATAATGCCTTAGGAGAAACTGCCAAAGGGAGTGGGGGGTATCAGGCTTGGAAAAAGACTGAACTGGAAGCCTGGTGCAGTGCCTCATGCCTATAATTCCAGTACTTTGGGAAGTGGAAGCGAGAGGATTGCCTAAGACCAGAGGTTTAAGACCAGCCTAGACAACTTGGCAGGACCTCATCTCTAAATCAATCAAAAAATTAGCCTGGTGTGGTGGTGTGCCTATAGTCCCAGCCACTTGGAAGGCTGAGGGGAAAGGATCGCCTGAGCCCAGCAAGTTGAGGCTATAGTGATCAAGAGTGTGGCACTGCACTCCAGTCTGGGTGACAGAATAACACCCCAACTCAAAAATTTTAAATGAGTAAATATATATGACTGAACTGGACCATGACCATTCTTTCCAGCTTGGAAGGTTCTCTGACTCATGGGAATGACATGTTTTCCTCTGGAGCAGGGTTCCCAAGCCCTGGGCCACAGACTAGTATGGATCTGTGGTCCGTTAGGAACTGGGCCACATAGCAGGCGGTGAGTGGCAGGCAAGCAAGAGAAGCTTCAAGCATATTTACAGCTGCTCCCCATCGCTGGCATTACTGCCTGAGTTCCATCTGCTGATCAGTGGTGGCATTAGATTCTCATAGGAGTGCAAACCCTGTTGTGAACTGCACATGTGAGGGATCTAGGTTGCTGCTCCTGAGGAAAATCTAAAGCCTGGTGATTTGAGGTGGAGCTGACGTGTCAGTGCTATACAGTTCATTATATATTATACTGCAATAATAATAGAAATAAAGTGCATAATAAATGTGATGTGCTTGAATCATCCCCAAACCATCCCCTCATCCATGGTTTCACTTATGTTCTTCTGTATCTTTAGGGGTTGAATCATTTAAATTATTTCACTTCCTGGCCAGGCATGGTGGTTCACTCTTATAACTCCAGGATTTTGGAAGGCCGAGGCAGGAGGATTGCTTGAGCCCAGGAATTCAGTACCAGGGGTTCAAGACAAGCCTGGCCAACTTGGCAAAACCTCCTCTCTAAAATAAATTTAAATAATTAGCCGGGCGTAGTGGCATGCACCTGTAGTTCCACATACTTGGGAGGCTGAGGTGGGAGGATTGCCTGAGCCCAGCAGGTCAAGGTTGTGGTGGCAACCACTCCAGCCTAAGTGACAGAGTATGACTCTGACTCAAAAGGAAAAAAAAAAAAAAAAAAAAAAGCCTCAGCAACATAGCAAGACCTTGCCTTTACAAAAAGTAGAAAAACTTAACCAGGTGTGGTGGTGCACATCTGTAGTCCCAACTACTCAGGAGGCCGAGGCAGGAGGATCACCTGAGTCCAGGAGCTCAAGGTTGTGGTAAACCGTGATTGTGCCACTGCACTCCAGCCTGGATGACAGAGATGCCAAATCAAATAAATAAATAAAAACGTAAAATAAAAAAATAAATAAATTATCTCACTTCCTTACATATGAAACATAGGCTAATAATAATTTCATGTCCTAACACTTTGACGGGGATGTTCAAGTACTTTGCCACGAGAAGGTCACTGCTAAGTGAACTTGGTTGAAGGAAGACAGAGCTTAAGTTCTTGGTCAGTAAGTGACATCTGTGAACTGGAGAGAGGAAGTTCAACTGAGTTGTCTAGCATCTCACGAGTTTCATGATCATTTTCTATTTTTAAAATTCTTTCATTTTCTTCCCAATTCAATTAACACGTTTTTATTTAGTGCCCACTCTCTGGCCAGTGCTGTCCCAGGAATTCCAGGAGATATAAAAGAAGCCTTCATGAAGCAGCTTTAAAGTTCCTGCCAAACGCGGAGATCACTATGGAATGAATGGGGTGGCTGGAAAGTTGTCTTGGAAGCAGAGTCTTGACATGAGGCTTGGAGAAAAGCAGAAGGCTTATACAAATGGAATGAGGAGGTCGGGTTTGGAGGCTCATGCCACTAATTCCAGCACTTTGGGAAGCTGAGGCAGGAGGATCACTTGAGTCCAGGAATTCAAGACCAGTCTGGGCAATATAGTGAGTCCTCATCTATAAAAAAAAAAAAAAATGGCTGGGCATGGTGCCTTACCCAGCCCATTCATCCCAGCAATTTGGGAGGCCAAGGCAGGAGAACTGTCTGAGTCCAGGGGTTTGAGGCCAGCCCGGGCAACTTGGCGAGACCTCATTTCTACAATAAATTTAAAAATTATACCTGCGCGGTGGCACATGCCTGTAGTTCCAGCTACTTGGAGGGCTGAGGCGGAAGGATTGCCTGAGCTCAGCAAGTAGAGGCTGCAGTGGCCATGAGCACACCACTGCGCTCCAGCCTGGGTGACATAGTGAGACTCTGATTCAAAAATAAAATGAAAATAAATTAGCTGGGTGTGGTGGCATGCACCTGTAGTCCCAACTACTTGGGAAGCTGAGGCAGAAGGATCATCTGAGTTCAGGAGGTTGCGGCTGTGGTGAGCTGTGATCATGCCACTGCAATCCAGTCTGGGCAACAGAGTGAGGCTCCAACTCAAAAAAACCCCCAGAAACAAAACAAACAGGAGGAGGGCAGGAGATGCTTCTGGCCAGGGGCGACAGCTCAAGAGGGCATAGAGTGTACACAAGAGAGAAGACAGCAGGGATCCCGGTTGATTGGAGAGGCCAGTTTGGAATGTTCCCAAATGTCGGACTGAAGAGCTTACTTCACCTTGGGTGTTCACCAGGATTGATAAACCCAAGGGAGAGGAAAGCCTGGTATTAGCGTGGAAAGAAGAGAGAACCTGAACACCAGGTGCAAGGAGGCTACCTTTGTGGCAATAATCTGGATGTCAAATGATGAGGGTTTGGATTTAGGATGGACCAGGGGGAACAGAGAGGAGAGGAGGTATTCGTGGGACATTTCAAAGGAAGACATGTCAGGTCATGATGAGAGACAGAAGAAAGGGAGGAGAGTCACACACAACTCCGTTTTTTCTATCTTGCGAGGCCAGAAAAGTGACTCATTTTCAGGTCAGGCACCCTGGCTCACTCCTGTAATCCCAGCACTTTGGGAGGCTGAGGCAGGAGGATTCTTGAGCCCAGGAGTTCAAGACCGGCCTGGGCAACATAGCAAGACACCCATGTCTATTTAAATTTAAAAAAAAAAGAAAAGTGACTCTCTTCCAGATTTCTTTTCTTTCCTCATGCGCAAATTGAGCTCCTCCAGGGTTCAGTTGAAATATCAATTGCAAACAGAATTGATCTATTTTTTTTCCATGAAACACACAGGTAATCTTATTCGCCCTTAGCTACATGACTCAAGTGAGCCTTCCGGGCTTCTTGGATGGCGCTCTGATCTCTGGGAGAGTGCTGTCTGCGTAGGCCTTGCTCTGTGTGTGTGTGCCATGTAGGCCTGTGTATCACTCACCAGACTGGACGTCCTTGGTGTGCGGGGACCGCATCTCGTGCATAGTGAGCCCTCAAAAGTGTTTGTTAATTGTTGAAGAAAATTAGATTTTTTTTTTGAGTCAAAATCTCACTCAGTCGCTCAGGACACGGCAGCCTCAACCTGCGATCCTTCTGCCTCAGCCTTCCAAGTAGCTGAGACTACAGGCTCGGGCCACCACACCCAGTTAATTTTTGGATTTATTGTAGAGACAAGGTCTCTCCAAGTTGCCTAGGCTGGTCTCGAACTCTGGGGCTCAGGCAATCCTCTTGCCTCGGCCTCCCAAAGTGCTGGGACGACAGGCATGAGCCACCACACCTGGCCAATTTTTTTTTTTCTTTTGAGTCAAGGTCTTACTCTTTTTCACCCAGTTTGGAGAGCAGTGGTAGCATCACTGCTCACCACAACCTCGACCTCCTGGGCTCAGGCAATCCTTCTGCCTCAGTCTCCTCCTCCAAGTAGCTTTGATTACAGGCACATGTCACCATGCCTGGATAATTTTTTTAAAGTTTTTAAATTTTATTTTACTATAGGAATGTAGAGTACAAGTGAGGATTAACTACATAAGTAGGCTGCATGCAGGTGGGTTTCTAACAGGCCCTCGTTCCCTGTGGTAATGAACCAAGTTCCTTTTGCGTTGTCATGTGTCCCCACCATTCTCCCTCCCTCCCTCCCCTAGCAGGGCCTAGTGACTGCCAATCCCTCCCTTGTGCTGATGTGACTAATGTTCAGGGCCTGCTTATGAGGGAGAGCATGTGGTTTACAGATCTTCGTTTCTGTGACAGATCACTAAGTATGACGGTCTCCAATGCCATCCAAGTTGTTGCGAAGACCATGATTTTGTTCTTCTTTAGGGCTGTGTAATACTCCATCGTGACTAACTTTTTTAAAAAATACAACACCATTTCGAGTAACCTGGTTAATTAAAAAAATTTTTTTTTGTAAAGATGAGGTCTTGCCCAGGCTGGTCTTGAACTTCTGGGCTCAAGCAATCCTTCTACCTCAGCCTCTCAAAGTGCTGGGATTACAGGCGTGAGCCACTGTGCTTGACTGAAAATGAGATTTAAATGAAGTGTAACATTAAAGGCCGGGCTTGGTGACTCAGCCTGTAATTCCAGCACTTTGGGAGACTGAGGTAAGTGGATTGCCTGAGCCCACAGGTTCAAGACTAGCCCAGGCAACTTGGCGAGACCTCATCTCCACAATAAGTCAAAAAAAATTAGCCGGGTGTGGTAGCACTCGCCTGTAGTTCCGGCTACTTGGAAAGCTGAGGTGGAAGAATCGCTGAAGCCCAGCAGGTCGATGCTGGGGTGGCCGTGAACATGCTACTGCACTACAGCCTGGGTGACAGAGTGAGACTCTGACTCAAAAAAAAAAAAGAAAAGAAAAGAAAAGAAAAGTTTCCAGAAACAATAGCATTAAAGCAAAAGCACTGAACCGGGTGCAGTGGCTCACGCCTGTAATCCCAGCACTTTGGGACGCAGAGGCGAGAGGACTGCCTGAGTCCTGGGGTTCAGGACCAGCCTGGGCAACTTGGTGAGACCTCATCTCTACAACAAATCAAAAAATCAGCTGGGTGTGGTGGCGCACACCTGTGGTTCCAACTATGTGGAAAGCTGAGGTGAAAAGATCACTTGAGACTGCGGTGGTCGTGAGCATGTCACTGCATTCCAGCCTGGGTGACAGAGTGAGACTCTTACTCAAAAAAACAAAAACAAAAAAAATCCCCCCAACCCAAAAAACATTAAAAGCAAAATTTAAATAAATTAAAAGCTTCTCTGCTCCAGTCACTCCAAGCAAGTGTCAAATGAAGAACAAACACTTTATTATGTTAGTGTTACGATCACACAGTTCTATTCACCTGCATGTCACAATACAGTAATAACAACAATGCAATGATGCTGGGCTATAGCAAACATTCCTAACAGGAACTATAAACTATAACTCAATGAAACACTTCACATATATTTTTACACAATTTATTGGATAGTGCTTATTATTCCTGTTTTATAAGGAGAGAAAACAGGCACAGAGAGGTTAAGAAATTTGCACGAGGTCACCCAGCTAGTAAGTGTCGGGGCTGGGATTTGAATCCAGACAACTTGGCCCACGGTCTCCATCCTTCATTGCTGGACTCTGTATTGCTCACGCATACCACTTTCGTTTGGGCACTCACAGGTTATTTGAAGCACAGCAACACTTTTTTGAGGGTGGTGGCTTTTTCCCGCCCAGTACTAACTGGCATCTAGTTTTACGAAGCATGCCCTTAGAAATAAGCCCTAGGCAGCGTGCGGTGGCTCATGCCTGCAATTCCAACACTTTCCGAGGCCGCGGTGGGAGGGTCACTTGAGGTCAGGAGTTTGAGACCAGCCTGGGCCACATAGCGAGACGCCCCACTTGAATCGTCTTCAGAAATGTACAAGGATGGGTCGAGGCTACTAGACCCGCAGCAGGAGCGTAACAAGGGGAGACGTCTTCCCTTCTCCAGTTCTCTGATCTGCTGGGATTCCAGCTCCAACTCATTTTCCTGTTGTGGCACATCATCTCACACCTGTACCAGCCCCAAACCATGCATCTTAGCATTTCCAGGCCCCCGCCCCCGCTGCCCCCCACCTCGCGTCCGAAACGCAGGAACAAGCCCCTTTCCCGGGACCCAGAGTGCCACCCCCGCCTCCTCTCCTTTTATTAAGGGCCTCTCTTTATTTGGAAACTCTTAAAATAAGCGGTCACACGATTCA
>NW_007246495.1:109156-111134 GCF_000164805.1 Carlito syrichta
CGGCTTCCCGGGGCGCCCGGTGTGTCTACACTGGAAAAAGGATTCTGGGGTCTGCAGATTCTGACCTGTGATTTCTGCAAACTTCGGTTCCGTCGGCCGCCCCGGCACGCGCGACCCACTTTCTCTTGCGGCTCTCAGCCCTGGGACAGCGGGTTATAGGGACACGCGCGTGCCGCGGGTGACAGCCGCCCCGTGGTTGCTGACGGTTTTTTTCGTCATACGAAAGTCACTTTCCTCTGAAAATAGTTGTGTTTTGTCTCGAGGGCGTTTCGTTCTCCACTGTCCATGCACACATACTCGCCGGTGAGAAGCATGGGTCGGATTTGATGCCGTTGGTGTGGACGGTGCTCCGAAGACGGGGTGCGCACCTTCCTTTTTGCTGGTTACTTTACTTGAAAATAATTTTGGCAGTTACATGTGCTGAGGACCTTGGTAGCAAGGAGGGAAACTCCAAGACTGAGAAGGAAAGGGAATTTAGAGAAACTTTTTTCTTTTGGAGTCGGAGTCTCACTGTCATCAGGCTGGAGCCCAGTGGCACGATCATGGCCACCGGAGCCTCGACCTTCTGGGCTCAGGAGATCCTCCAGCCTCTGCCTTCCAAACAGCTGGAACCACTGGCGTGTGCCCCCACATCCCACTTATTTTTTGATTCATTATAGAGATAGCTCTTGCCAAGTTGCCCAGGCTGGTCTCCTACCCCAGGGCTCAGGCAATCCTCTCACCTCCCAAAGTGTTGGGATTACAGGCGTGAGCCACCATGCACGGCTGGAGAAACTTTTGGAAGGGGGTGTGGGGAGGGAAAATAATTCAGAGTTCAGACTGCCTTTTGTCAACTTGGACTGAAACAGAATTCACTATCTGTCCATTTTCTTGCTGTAAAACAGGAATGTTTTGTAGAGATACAAATTATCTCCTAAATTTTCCTTTAAAAGTTATTTATGAATTGTTAGTAGTTAGATAAATTACAATTCCAGACCCAAGTACTTCGTAGATTAGTGCATGTCATTTTACAACTGAAACAGACACCTCCCTCCAAAAAGCTCTTAGATTTCTACTCTTCTGGTTTTAATGTTATTCTCAAACATTTGTAATTTTATGGCATCATTTGGTAGCAAATGCTGTACATTACTGAAAATTAAGATGTATAAATCTGATAATTTTGTAAATTATTAAGCAGAACACGGTTTTAACACAGTGGGCTTTATATAAATAAGCAAAAAGCAGGCCATTCTTGTGGATAGATCTTGAGGGGGGAAGCACCTGATACCGCACAAATAAGAGAGAGAAAACATTGACTCCTCCTTGTCGCTGATGCTGTCATACATCTCAAGTCTCAGGGATAATTCAGAGCTTTACTCGGAGTTTGCCTAATGAGAGCTTAAGTTAATAATTAAGTCATACAGTGCAGTATCTGTTGCTCTTAAGGCCCAGTTCAGCGTAGTGGAAAGATGAGCACTTTTGAAAGGCCCCTGACACTAGTATTTCTCTCTCCTCTGTGTAGATGCAATTCCTTGTCTCTTCATCTGTACCACTTAATCTGTCCGGTTTCCAGTTACCATAATTTTATATATAATCGATCATCTGATCTCACGAAAGGGTGTTTAGTATGCGTGATAGGTGCATATAATCTTTTCAAACATATACAGTGTGGATTTGTCAGACAATTTTCTATAAGCTTATGATTTAAGGTTCTCATTTTTTGATTTTTTTTTTCCACCTTGATCTGTTTAGCTAATACCCCCAGAACAGCCAAGCACCTTAAAAACATTAGCAGGTGGGAACTGAACCTCTTGATGTTTATTTTCTATTTCCCTCCAGAGTTTGATGCTTTTACCTGCAGAAGACACCCAGTGAGTGCCATCAACAGTTTTTTAGGGAGCGCCAGGTTGGCTTTTCCTCTGGCCTTCCCTGTCCCTTGTTTTTTTTTTTTTTTGTGAGTCGGAGTCTCACTCTGTTGCCCAGGCTGGAGTGCAGTGAC
>NW_007246495.1:112015-161765 GCF_000164805.1 Carlito syrichta
GGACTTTTGAAATGTTATGTCTGGCAAAGCCGGGGGCAGTGGTCAAGCCCTGGGGCCCAGCTCTGCCGGTCCCTAGCTGGGCACCCCCATCCCCTCTGGGGCCGAGAGCAGTCAAGACAGAGGACTGGGAGCGAGGCATCAGGGATCTACTCCCAGCTCAGCCAGCCGGCCGTTGGAGGGTTGGGGGCCGACCCCGTCGCGACCCCCTAGCTCCGCCGGTCTGGCGTAGCCCCTCTGGCACAGCCCCGCTGGCACAGCCTATACGTAGACGAAGGGGGAAGGGGCAACCGTTCCAGGGCTCTGGAAACATCCAGGAGGTCGTCGACTTGTTTAGGGGAGAAATGATTCCAGCTGCTGCTCGCCCCCCGATGTGCCTCCGCCCAAGAGTCACCACCCACAAGTTGGGTAAAAAGCCGCTGTACGTTAGAGCCGGGCGCGGAGGCTCCTGAGGTCCCAGCTACCCGGGAGGTCGAGGCGGGAGGATCGCCGGAGTCCAGCAGGTCGAGGCAGCGTTGCGCCGTGATCGCGCCTCTGCCCTCCAGCCTGGGGGACCGAGCGAGGCCCTGTCTCTAAAAACAAAAGACACGCTGTAAGTAGCGTATGGGGGGGGAGCGTCGCTAGAGCCCGCCCGGCCTCCCCGCCTAGCGGGCTCCTTTAAATGTTCCCTGCGGGAGCGGAGGGGCCGGTCCGCTTCCTAGCGCTTCCGTCCGGCAACGCGGCCGCGGGCTCAAGGTTCCGGGGCCCGCGGGGCGCCCCGTTGACATGGCAACGCCGCCGGCTCTTCCCGGGTGCCGGACGCGTGGGGGAGCGAGCCCGATTTCGCCGGCGCCCGCTGGCCTAGCGGGTTGGCCGAACCCCCTTAGCTCAGGATGGCGTTGGAGGCCGCGCCCGCCCGCCCTTCTGGGCTCGGGCCCCACCCTGAAGAGCAGCCAGGGCCACGCTCTGCAGAGCTGCCCCGGTGCGGGCGGTGTCCCGAGAACGAGCATTTGTAGGGCCCGTGGTGAGGTTTGTAAGTCAATCAACCCGATGACTTAAGCACCGGCAACGCACCAAGGGCCCCGCGCAGGCTGGATCCGCGCGCCCCCTGCTCGGAACCTCGCGGCTGCCTCCCGTTGGAGGTTAATCCTCCCCTTCGCCTGCAGGGCTGATTCGTCTGATGGGACTGGAACCTGTTTCCTTTGGAGGATGTTTTGCGCTTATCTCATTTACGGATTAAATTCCAACACTTTGGGGCCGGGCGTGGTGGCCTCAACGCCTGGAGTCCCGGCACTTCGGGAGGCCGAGATGGGAGGATCGCTTGAGCCCAGGAGTTCGAGAGCAGCCAGGGCAACATAACGAGACCATGCGTCTGCGATTAAAGAGAAAAGCAAAATAAGCCGGGCGTGGTGGCGCAGGCCTACAGTCCCAGCTACTCGGGAGGTCGAGCGGGAGGATCGCCTGAACCCAGGAGGTCGAGGCTGCGGTGAGCCGTGATCGGGCCACTGCACTCCAGCCTGGGCGAGACTTTTTCTCGATTTGTTTTTTTTCGAGTCGGAGTCTCACTCTGTCGCCCAGGCTGGAGTGCTCCCGGTCACTGCAGCCTCGACCTGCTGGGCTTAGGCGATCCTTTCGCCTCGGCCTTCCAAGTAGCTGGAACTACAGGCGCGTGCTACTACGCCCGGCCTATTTTGTCTCGAATATTAAAAGAGAGACAGGGAGAGGGAGTCACGCTAATTACGGAACTGGGAGTTGTGGTAGCGCGGCCGTTATCTCATTTAATCCTGCCGAAGCCACAGGTTATCACTATTTGTAGGATAAATCGATACATTTACAGGCTCTGCTGATACATTTCCGCCCTGCTTCCCGGGGCTTGTTAGTGTCCTCTTTACCAGTCTAGAGGGAAAGCTTATTCTTTGGGGGCAACTTTACTGGGTGTTCTGTTGTTATTATTATTATTAGTAGTAGTAGTAGAGAGAGGGTCTGGCTATGTTGCCCCGTCTGGCCTCGAACTCCCAGCCGCTAGCGAGCCTCCCGCCTCGGCCTCCCAGGCGCTGGGACTATAGGCGTGCTGGGCCACGCCCGGCCAGAGGATCTTCCCCTTGAAAGCGGATCCCGGCCCTTGCCCGTGTAACCTCGCGCCTCTCTCCGCAGCGCCGGCGTGGACGCTCCCTCCCGCGGGCCTTTGGAGACGCGGTTGCATCTTAACGGCGGCGGCGGCTGCTGGATGAGCATCCGGAGAGCAGAGCGCGTCCGTCCCGTCCAGAAAGCGTCGCCTCGTCCCGGCGTCCCCGGGAGGGGGTGCTGTCCCCTCCGGGCCCCTCCGCTCTAGAGGGGGGAAGATGCCGCTGCCCTTCGGGCTGAAGCTGAAACGCACGCGGCGCTACACGGTGTCCAGCAAGAGCTGCCTGGTGGCCCGGATCCAGCTGCTCAACGGCGAGTTCGTGGAGTTCACGCTGTCGGTGGAGAGCACTGGCCAGGAGAGCCTGGAGGCGGTGGCCCAGAGGCTGGAGCTGCGCGAGGTGAGGCCCGGAGACGCCAGCCTCCCCGGCGCGCTGGCTGGGGGTCCGGGTCAGCGCCACCCGGATCCTGTCCCTGGCTGTGATGTCCCAGGCAGGCCGAACAGGGCTTGGGGTGCCCGGGAGAGCCAGCAGGGCCGCGCCTGTGCTTAGCCCATGATGAGCCCATGTAGTCCAGGGTTCCAGTGTGGGGACCCCTGAGGTTGGCCAAGTTCTCTTCTCTTCTCCTTCCCTCACTTCATTTTTTATCTCCCCTTCCTTTCTCCTTCCCTCCCTCTCTCCTTTCTTTTTTTCTCTCCCTCTCCTTCCCTCCTTCTCCTTCCTTCCCTTCCTTCCCTCTCTCTCTTCCCTTTCTTCTTTCCCTCCCTCCTTTTTTCCTTCCCTTCTTTTTTTTTATTTTTTGAGTCAGGGTTTCCCTCTGTTTTTCAGGCTGGGGTACAGTGGTGCAACCATGCTTGAGCCCTTGAACTCCTGGGCTCAAGTGATCCTCCCTCCTCAGCCTCCTAAAGTGCTGAGATTACTGGCGTGAGCCACCCCGCCTGGCTTTTAATATCTTAAAGCTAAAATGCTAAAAGGCCCGTGAAGAAAGGGCTGCCCTTTGGGTACCTTGTTCTGGGGTAAGAGAAAGTGAGAGAAACTGGTTATTCTACGGAAAAGGTCAGGACTGGATGAACTTTGCCCTTGGTGGCCACCCATCGCTTGGTCGTTGGATTTTGAAGACCTGTTGTGCTGAGTCCTTCATCCTAGAAGCGCACCCTGAGGGAATGCGTGGGGAGGGTGTGTCATGGGGGAGGGGCAGCGAAGGGCAATCTTCCTGGGGCAGGGGATGTCTGTCAGAGGCTGGAGAAGTGTGCCAACACAGGGAGCTGTGTGGGGCCAATGCCATGGGGTAGCTGGTTGGCTTGAAGCCTAAGGCACAGGCAGGAAAGGCTGTGAGTAGGGACCATGTGAGGCGGGGTTTTTTTTTTTTTTTTTTTTTTAGTTGGGATCTCACTTGGTTGCCCCGGCTGGAGTGCAATGGCATGATCACAGTTCACCACAGCCTTGACACTCCTGGGTTCAGGCGATCCTTCTGCCTCAACCTCCCAAGTAGCTGAGAGCACAGGCACGTGCCACCACGCCCAGCTAATTTTTATTTTTATTTTTTGTAGAAATGAGGTCTTGCTGTGTTCCTCAGATTGGTCTTGAACTCTTGGGCTCAAGCAGTCCTTCCACCTTGGCCTCTCAAAGTGCTGGGATTACAGACATGAGCCACTGTGCCTGGTCAACAGGGCTTTTGTTAAAGGAAATGGACTTATCCTGAGGGTCATGGGGACATTACTAAAGGGCTTAAACAGGTGTGGTAGTGCTGGAGAATGCCTGGAGAGGAGCAGTCAGGTATGGAGGGCCACCTGGAGGTAAGTGGATGGAGACAGTGGTCGGAGCCTGGCGATGTCCAGGACTTACCTCCCAAGTGCTGGCTGGGGCTCGCATGGGCGCTGCATGAGACTGAGGGTTTCAGTGATGGTGAAACAGGAAATGTGGAAGGGAGAGCAGAGCCACAGGGCAAGGAGGGGCATGGGGAGCCTTAGGCTCTGGACTAGCTGGGCTTGGCGCCAGCTGCATGTGTTGAGCAGATGGCTCAAGGCTGGAAGGAGGAGATGGAATTATCAACCTGAGTGAGTTAATCAGAGCCAAGAGTGGGTCTAAGACTGTCCAGGGGAGGAAAAGGGGACATGGCGAGCCCTCATGGTGGAAGAGAGGGGTGGGGGCCTTGGGGGAAACTGAGGTGCAACAGCCCAAGAAGAAATAAGCCAGCATAGTGGGCCTTGGGGGCCAGTCCTGCTTTCTTGTGATTTGTTTTTTTCTTTCTTTGTTTTCAAGACAGGGTCTCCCTTCTGTCCCTAAGGCTAGAGGGCAGAGGCGGGATCATGGGTCACTGCAGCCTTAACTCCTGGGCTCAGGCAGTCCTCCCACCTCAGGCTCCCAGTTAGCTGGGATTACAGACATGTGCCACAACTCCCAGCTTTTTTGTCTTTTTAGTTGGGGGTCTTACTACGTTACCCAGGCTGGTCTTGATCTCCTGGTCTTAAGCAGTCCTGCCTCAGTTTCCTGGGTACATGGGATTATAGGCATGTGCCACCACCCCCAGCTTATTCTAGCTTTTTTTTTTTTTTTTTTTGCTGGCTTGCTTCACTCTTCTTCTCTTTTTTCCTACTTTGGTTTCTTTTTCCTGTAAATTTCTTCCTTGTGTGCCCTGGTCCATATACTCTGCATTACAACCCTTAGAGAATCAGCTTCTTGAGGAAATAGGCTTTATTTATTTTTGTACCAGGTATGGAATGTGCTCAGTAAATACAGGGTGAACTGAACCCACAAGCGTTGCTTTCCTCTTTTTTTTTTTTTTTTTTTGAGCCAGGGCTTCATTCTGTCACCCAGGTTGGAGTCCAGTGGCACGGTCATGGCTTACTGCAGCCTCAACCTCCTGGGCTCAGGTAATCCTTCTGCCTCAGCCTCCTGAGTAGCTGGGATTACAGGTGTGTGCCAACACACCTGGCTAATTTTTTGATGTTTTGTAGAAATGAGGTCTTGATTTTGCCCAGGTTGGTCTCGAACTCCTGGGCTCAAGTGATCTTCCTGCCTTGGCTTCCCAAAGTGCTGGGATTACAGGTGTACACCACCATGCCCAGCCACATTACTTTCCTTCTGTTGAGTCCAGAGAAGTCCCCATCCCTTGTTAGAAGTTACCATTCTCAAGGAACAGGCTACTTCATATAGGTGTGTGTATTATGAGCCTGATTTTTAGCAGACGAGCACAGAGTGCTTCAAGAGGAAACAGGCATGGTTCCTAGGAAGTGTTTTGCCCCTGGAGGGACTATCCTACCATCTCCAACTGAAGAATAGTCATGGTAAGAAAGTTTGCATAGCAAATATTTCCTTGGAAAGCTTCAGAATCTCTGTATCATGTGAACAGATGGCTCAGGCGACGGGCCTAATCTTACCAAATGACTTCAGAAATAATCTGAGTGGTAAAACACCTGTGTCTAGTTTGTACATACAGCTTGTGCGTGATTCACACCCAGAAATATCAACAGGTTGGTTTCTTGTTCTGTTCTCCACCAAGCACACCTAGAATTTTCAGAACTTGCAGATGTGATTACGCTTTGCTACTGTTCAAATATAAATTGGGGGAAAGCCTTTACTTTTTCTGCTTCATTGAATACCATTTCACTTTTATAATGACAGTTATGAGGCCAACAGAATAAGACTATTGTAACAGCACACCCAGGGCTTTCAGTCGTGTCTGTCTATGTATGTATGTATGTATGTATGTATCTATCTATCTATCTATCTAATCTCTTTTTGAGTCAGTCTCACTCTATTGCCCAGGCTGGAGTGCAGTGGCATGATCATGGCTCACTGTAGCCACAACCACCTGGGCTCAGGTGATCCTTATGCCTCAGTCTCCTGAGTAGTTGGACCTGTAGGTGCGCAGCACCAAGCCCGACTAACCTTTTGATGAAGGTTACTGTACCCACCCAGAAAAACGACTTATTTTCATAAGGGGCACAGTGCTGCCTCTGGGGCCAGACAAGTTACTTTGAGTCGGGGAGGGCTTCTCCAAAGGACACTTCCTGTTTGCCCCTTGCTTAACAAAGTTGTGGAGACCGCCTGCGTAGTCAGAAACACCTGGGTTCCAATCCCAGTGGTGCTATTCCCACAGTCCCTATTTTACCAAAGCTATGGGTTATTTGTCTGTAAATTGGAGATAATATCTACTTGATGGTGGTTGTAATGATTTAATGTTAAATGTCCAATAACCATTTCACTTCTATAATGACAATTACGGGGCCGACAGAATAAGACTATTGTGGGGGAAGCTCTCAGTGAGAGTTAGTCTTCATTACTGTTGCTGTTACTATTATTATTATTGACTACCGTGCCTGTGTTGTGGTGACTGACTGAATTCTCTTCAGATGAATTCTTTTGTAAACTCTGTTCCATTTACTGAGAGAGTACATGCTTATTTATTAAATATTCTTATAGTGGGCACTGGTAATCACACTTCTTATACATTACCAATCTGTTAAAATGTTAGTTTGGAGATTCCTGGCCCCCTTCTCTCCCTGGAGAAGTGCATTTACCCCCCCCCTTTAATCTACTTTTAAAATAAACTATTTTCTTTATTATAAAAAAGTAATTGTAGTATGCCATATTTGAACTTATTTTTCAAAATTTTAAAATTTTTTTGTAGAGATGAGGCCTCACTATGTCGCCCAGGGTGTTCTTGAACTTCTTGGCTTAGCCATCTTCCCACCTCAGCTTCCTAAAGTGCTAGGATTACAGTTGTGAGCCACCCCTCCCCCCTGTTTGAACTTCTGATTCCATCCCAGCTGCAAATGTTAATTTGTATAATGTCATTGCCATGGCCCTCATAAACAGCTCCAGTGGGCTGTTAGTTCTCTAGTTGTCTGTTTTTTTCTCTTGCCCTTAGCCTAGGCCCTAGGATTTTTTTTTTTCCTTTCTTTTTTCTTTCTTTTTTTTGAGACAGAGTGTACTGTGTCATCCAGGCTGGAGTGTAGTGGCACACTCATGGCCACCATAGCCTCAACCTTCTGGGCTCAGGTGATCCTTCTGCTTCAGGCTTCCAAGTAGGTAGAATCACAGGCATACATCACCACGCCTGGCTAATTTTTTGATTTATTGTAGAGATGAGGGCTTGCCAAGCTGCTCAGGCTGTTCTCAAACCCCTGAGCTCAGGCAATTCTCTCACCTCTACCTCCCAGAGTGCTGGGATTACAGATGTGAGCCACTGGACCCAGCCTCCCCCCATTTGAACTTCTGATTCCATCCCAGCTGCAAACATTAATTTGTGCAATGTCATTGCCATAGCCCTTGTAAGCAGCTCCAGTGGGGTGTAGTTTTCTTTTTTTTTGAGTTGGAGTCTCACTCTGTCACCCAAACTGGATTGCAGTGGCTGCTCTCGGCCACCGCAGCCTCGACTTGCTGGGCTCTGGCGATCCTTCTGCCTCAGCCTTCCAAGTAGCTGGAACTACAGGCACGCACTACCACGCCCGGCTAGGGGTGTAGTTTTCTAGTTGCCTGTTTTTACCTCTTGCCCCTAATTAGCCCAGGCCCTAGGACTAAGAAACAATAGTTTTGTGATGTTTTGGATTAAAGTTTATAAATTTTTTTTTTTTTTTTGAGTTGGGGTCTTACTCTGTCACCCAGGCTGCAGTACAGAGGCACAATCATGGCTTGCCACTGCCTCGACCTCCTGAGCTCAAGCAATCCTTCTACTTCAGCTTCCCAAGTATTGTAACCACAGGCATGTGCCATCATGCTTGGCTAATTTATATATTTCTTTAGAGTAAGTCTTTCAAGAATCCTTGTTCAATATGGGGGGGGACCCCAAAAATCCGGAATTTATTTATAAGAAATTGTGTACTTATTCTCACATGTTTAAACTTCAGTCACCTTCAAAGTACTCTCCATTTGATGCAATACTCCTACTGAGATGCTTTTTCTACTGCTGAAAAGTTTTTTAACTTGTCCATTTTGATGCCTTTTAGTTCTTCTGTGGTTTTTTGTTTTACCTCTTTCACATCGGCAAAACGTTTCCCTTTGAGGACTCTTTAACTTTGGGGAAACAAAAAAAAAAAGTCACAGGCAAAACCGGGGGAATAGGGAAGGTAGGGCATGGGGTCATCGGGTTTCTGGTCAAAAATTGCTGAACACTCAGCGCAGGTGTGTTGTCATGGTGGAAGAACAGTCACCTGTTTGCCACTACTCGGGTCGTTTCTTCCACAAGTCGTGACACAACCTTCTCAAAACTTCCATATAAAAAGTTTGGTTAACCGTTTGATTTGGAGGAACAAAATCCGAGTGTACTGCAAGGGGCCTGCCCTCCAAAAGATAATTTCAGTTTTTTGGGGGTCCCTCTCGTATTACATGTTATAATCATTTTTTATCATGCCATATGGATTTTAATTAGATTCATTGCAAGCTGTTATTTCTTGTATACTCTACTTTCCTCCGTCTTAAAATCTTTACTCAGTTTAAATTTACATTTGAGTGGAATTTTAAAAGATTTTTAAATCCTTAAGACATAGAAAAGTTCTAAAACCATGAAAGTTTTTTCAGGTTCATTTTTCATGTCTTTGCTATGATACATTGTGCTTGGCTTTTTTTTTTTTTCCTATTTTTTGTATAGATGAGGTCTCACTATTTTGCTTAAGCTGGTCTCAAACTCCTGGCCTTAAGTGATCCTCTTGCCTCAGCCTCCCAAAGTGCTGGGATTACAGGCATGAACCACCACACCTGGCCTTTGTTAGTTTTATAACTTAAATCCTAGAGGGCAGTTTTCTTTCAGCTGTTTTTGGGGTGTGTATGTATGTGCATGCATGTGTTGGGATTCTCATTGTTCCTCTATAGGGCCTACATTCATAACTACAGTTTTGAAGTTGAGTTAAACACTGAGCCACTTCTAAAATTACCACCAAAGTACTTTGTTGAAGATGGAAAGTCTAGCAAGATTTATGAGTTTTTACTATGGCCTCTCATTTCTTAATTATAGGCCTTGGCTCTTTGGTGACCCTGTTGTGGTTTCACATATATCTTCATGGAGTGTTTCTTAAATTGCATTTGTAGTGTATGGTGCACGTGTCAAGTTTTGTTCTCTGAAATGGAATCCCCACCGGAGCAGGCTCTTGTTCACTGATGTACGGTCTTTGTCTAGAATATGACCTTGCACTGTATTGGACATAGTGGCTGAATACATGTCTGCTTAGTAAAAATTGAAGTTCTTGTTTTCAGTTGGACACTGTGGCTCAACCTGTATCCCAGCACTTTGAGGAGTCAAGGTAGAAAGATTACTTGAGTCCAGAAGTTTGAGACCAGCCTGGGCAATGTAGCGAGACCTCATCTCTACAAAAAATAAAAAAAGTTAGCCAAGTGTGGTGGCACGCACCTGTAGTCCCAGCTACTCAGGAGGCTGAGGTGGAAGGATGATTTGAGCCTAGGAGTTTGAGGCTGCAGTGAGCTGTGATCATGCCACTGTACTCCAGCTGGGATGACAGAGTGAGACCCACCTCAATAAATAAACAAGTAAATAATAAAAAGAAAGCTTAAAAGATTCTTGTTTTAAATTTAGCTTGGTTAGCATGGACAACAGTTCTTATGATTTTATTTCCTGGAGAGAGTTGAACATTTCTAGAGCTTTGCCACACCGGCGTCAGAGCACTGTTTTCTTTAGATGGTCATTTCTTTTTCACTTGGGGGCTTTTTCAGAAACACTTGGAAAGTGATCCAGTGACTTTCCGAGGTGGCGTCCAGGGAGTGTCAGCATTCTCGCTGAACTTTGAACAGCCCTTCTAAAAGCGCTCTGTGGCTGACTGGGCCACTTGTTGGCTGAGGGGTTTGGTGGCATAGAGGAATCCAGCAGATAGTGCAAGCCATGACTCTTCAGCACAGCTTTAGAAAGTGCTCTTGGCTCGCTGGGTGTTATAGTTTAAATTAGCATCTTAGGTATTCCAGATATCCATGGCCTTATCTTGACTGTGATCTGAGTACCGCAGGAATTTCACGCTCATTTCCCTCTGCACTGGCTGTATTCTTTTGGACTCTAAAAATAGCCGAAGTCCATGTGGGGTAAAAGTATAACACCTGCAGGTTCTTATCTTTTGGGCTGTGTAGTTATTTGTTCAAGTAGGCATGTTATAAAGTAGATAAGTTTGAGGTGCAGTCTAGAACCCGTCAGTACTTTCAGTTAGAACTATTGGACCATCTGAAGCAAATATGGTTTAGATTGACCTCTCACCTAGATTAAGGTGCTTTCCAAAGTCTAAAACCAGTCAAAAATGGTCAGGGATTTTTCCTGATGTTTAGATTACTTTCTGTTACTTTTCTTAACTTGGTTTGGATAATGAAGAATTAGTCATATAAGGCCAGATATGATGACTCACACCTGTAATCCCAACGCTTTGGGAGGATCGCTTGAGTCTAGGAGTTCAAGACCAGCCAGGGCAACATAGGGAGACCTCCTCTTTACAAAAAAATTAGCCAGGTGTGGTGGAATGTACCTGTAGTTCCAGCTACTTAGGAGGCTGACGGAGGAGGTTCACTTGGGCCCTGGAGGTCGAGGCTGCAATGAACCATGTCTATTCCATTGCACTCCAGTGGGTGACAGTGAAACCCTGTCTAAAAAAAAAATCCTGTAAATAAGTACAGGAATTATACATACAAACATAATGATGCACATTTTAACATTTAAAAATATGTAATACATAATCACACAAGTTGTTACAGAGTTTGGAAACCTGTTTATTTAAAGAAGGGATATTGCTCATCCTAGGCTTCATATGTAATAACCTCAAAGGCTGATAGTCTAAGATGTTCTTCTATATTAGATCTTTCACATGACAACAGGCAGCAGAGGTACAGAGGTGTCCTCGCTCGTACCACGTGGAATGAGACATGAGTTTGCTCATTGGAGGAGATTCGGAGTGGAGTCGCTTGGTGGATGTTTGGTGCTTCAGGTTCAGTCACTGGCCTTGGGGTGAGGCTTTAGGCTCTGGTCCTTAGAATAATGAAGGTTTGCCAGCTTCCTGCTGGCCTCCATCTGACTGAATGAGCATTATTGTGCTGGAAGTGTTAACTTGCCTTATCTAATTTCATCTGCACAGTAAGCTTGGCAGTATGTTTTCCATTTTAAAGCAAGGAAGTTTCAGTTATGAAAAGTTGGGGTGACTGACTCAGGAGCACACCCCTGACAGGCAAGAGAGCCAGAATTGGAGGTTTTTGTCTGTTAAACTTCTGCTTGAGCTTGGACCTTTAATTTTATGGGGGTCATGGACCCCTTTGAGAATCTGATGAAAACATGGAATTTTGCACTCACCTTCAGATGGTTCATTGCCACGTCCTCCCCCAGCCTATCTGGAGGCCCAGCTTGCAGGCCCAGAGGCTTCCTGGAAGAGGTGGTCTTTCCCCTTCTCTCCATAGGACAGTGTCTGTCTTCCCTGGTCTCTCTCCAGAGTGCAGATGCTGAGAGAATGGACCACTGTTGAACAATTCAAGACCTTCATTTTTTTTTTTAGTTGGGTATCACTCTGTCACCAAGGCTGGAGTGTAGTGTCACGATCACAGCTCTCTGCAGCTTCGACCTGCTGGGCTCAGGTGATCCTTGTGCCTCAGTCTCCCAAGTAGCTGGGACTACAGGTGTGTGACACCATGCCCGGCTAATTTTTTGATTTTTTTTGTAGAGATGAGGTCTCGCTATATTGTCCAGGCTGGTTTTGAACTCCTGGGCTCAGACAATCCTCTCCTCAACTTCCCAAAGTGCTGGGATTACAGGCATCAGCCACTATGCCTGGCAAGACCTTCGTGTGTGTGTGTGTGTGTGTGTGTGTGTGTGTGTATTTTTTTTTTTTTTTTTTTTAAAGCAAGATTTATTAAGAGGATGGAAAAACTCCCACAGTGGCCGGGGACCTGAAGTGGTTGCCCAAGACCTTCATATTTTTAAGAAAATAATTTGGCTCTGAATATAGTCTTCTACCTCAAATGCCCCTTTTTTCTGTGGCCTTCATCTTTAGGTCTCAGGAAGGGCCATTTAGGGCATTCATGTTCTCAGTGGGACAACTTACCATTATAGAAGAAAGTCCATCTCGAGGAGAGGGGAGTTTATGGTTGGGATCCTTCACTATGCTGCTGACAGTGGTCACGTGTCTTCTGTACCAGGCTGGACCTTCGTGACCATCTGGGGAGTGGACATGTAGCAGGTCTTTGGTGGCTTAACGCAGGACTTGCACTTCCTGTGTATATTAACCATGTTCCTGGGCCGTTCGTTGGTTGCTCTGTGTCACTCTTCCTGTCAATACACACCCTACCCGAGCGGGACGTTTCCTTTTCTATTAACGAGGACATTCTCTTACGACACACTGGTTTAGCAGATATTTTCCTGTTTGGTTTTCTAAGCAATTTATCATAAATAAATGTCACTTAGATTTCCTTTATCTTTTAATGAACTGACAGAATATTCAGAGGTGATTTAAATTTTAGCCGCAGATGCCAATTTCACAGGAAGACACTGTGCATGTTATAAATCCTGTATGAGAATTGTCGGCATGTAACAGAAGTAACTTTTCTACCAAGGGCTTGTGCCACTTTCTATAGCAGAGGACCCAAGTGAGGTTGCTAAAAGATGTACAGCTTTATAAATAGGATGGTAGTTGTAGTATTTTAAATAAGTTTTAATGGAGCAGGCTAAGAAAATACACAGGTAATCTCTTGCTGAGAGGCAGAGCTCATCATCTTTTTTGTCTTTAAATTTTTGTGTTTCTGCTAGTAGAGTTGTGTTATATTTGTATTTTTGAGCCTGAATAACTTTTTATTTTGAGTTAGAGTCTCACTCTGTTGCCCAGACTAGAGTGCAGTGGTCGCTCCCGGCCACCACAGCTTCGACCTGCTGGGCTCCGGCGATCCTTCCGCCTCAGCCTTCCGAGTAGCCTGAACTACAGGCATGCGCTACCGTGCCCGGCTGATTTTTTGATTTATTGTAGAGATGAGGTCTCGCTGCTCAGGTGGGTCTCAAACCCGCAGGCTCAGGTAATCCACTCACCTCAGCCTCCCAAAGGCGTGGGATTGCAGGCTGAGCCACCGAGCCCGACTGAGCCTGAATAATTTTAATTCCTTTTTTTAATTGTACAAACCCAAGAGGAACATTTTCTTTGTCTTCACTGATTAGTTATACAATTATTCTTTTCATATACTACATGAACCATAATATATTTCTTGTTAATACATCTTGACAAAAGTATTTATAGGACAACCCAATACATAAATATAATGACTTTCTCGAATGAATACATTGTTGCCATGAAGCAATCACTTCTTCGTTTTTCTTTTTTTTTAAAGCTGTGTATACAAGTCAGGATTGGGTACATAAATGGTTTATGTACAAGTGAAGTTTGGGTCTCCCATTGGACCTTACATTGCCTGGATTAGGATCAGGTACCCTTATTGATGTTATGTGTCCCCTGTTTGTTTTTTTTTTTAGTTGGAGTCTCAGTCTGTCGCCCAGACTGGAGTGCAATGGCCGCTCCCGGCCACTGCAGGCTCGACCTGCTGGGCTCCGGCGATCCTTCCACCTCAGCCTTCTGAGTAGCCGGAATTACAGGCACACGTTACCATGCCCGGCTGATTTTTTGATTTATTGTAGAGATGAGGTCTCGCCAAGTTGCCCAGGTGCGTCTCGAACCTGCGGGCTCAGGCAATCCACTCACCTCAGCCTCCCAAAGTGCGGGATTACGGGCTGAGCCACCGAGCCCAGCTATGTTGACTTTATTTATTTACTTATGAGTTGGGGTCTCACTCTGTCACTCAGGATGGAGTGCAGTGGCACAATCACGCCTCACTGCAGCCTCAACTTCTTGGGCTCAGGTGATCCTTCCATCTTAGACTCCTGAATAACTGGGGCTATAGGTGTGTGTCACCATGTTCAGTCTATTTTTAAAATTTATATTAGAGACAAGGTCTTGGTATGTTGCCCAGGCTGGTCTCTAACTCCTGGCCTCAATCAGTTCTGCCTCAGCCTCCCAAATTGCTGGGATTACAGGCATGAGCCACCACAACTATCCTCTATTTTAAAAGGAAATAAAGGAAAAGAAGTTACCAAAAACAAAGCCCTGCTCATGAAGAAAGTATCTAAGTGTACAATTTCCTCTGCTAAGTATAATGTAATATGAAATTTTATATGGATTAAGGAACTTGAAGACTATGCTAATATGAGCAAGTAACAGGTGGCCTACTGCAGGGCTCATGCCCTCGATGACAACCCAGTGCAGTGTGGCCTGATGGAGATCACTATAAGCACTCCTGAGATATTTGTGATCATGTAACATTATTTTATTTGCATTTTGTTACTTTGCTTAAATATGTTTTTGATGTCACATCAGGCAAAGAAAGATATACATGAGAAGGGACATGTGTCATCATGAACCCAGTATATACACCTGGGGCTCCCAAGGTGTTCAGGGCAGAGCAGCTTGGGAAGCCTCTGGGAGCTTGTTTCTGGCAGAGCCTGAAGGTTCAGGCTGATGAAATGTGCCCTGGAAGAGACCCCGGCTGAGAGATTTTCCAAGCAATATCTGCTCGCACTGCTCTTGGATGAAACTGGTGGCTTCCAGAGTCAGACTCTACACCCAAGAAAGAAAATGCGGTAGACCTTGCGAGTCTGTCCAAGCGTTTGTCTGTCCTGAAGAGCCATCACTGTGATGTTGCTGCCACTCTGCATGTAAGGCTCTGGTTCACCCTCAGCCATGTGGGTCCTAAACAAAACGGCCTATGGCAGCACATGTAACACATCAGGCTTTGCCTTCGGTGAGACTCTATGCGGTAACATTTCAATGACCACTGTTGTTCTTGGTCATGAAATGTATACAGGCATGCATAGACTGCTTAGAGGACCGTGGTCTCATGAGATCGTACTACTGTATTTTTACTGTGCCTTTTCTACTTTGACCTAGATTTAGATACACATGCTTCCCATCATGTTACCATTGCCTACCATATTCAGTACAGAACACGCTGTGAGTCTCGTAGCCTAGGAGCAGTGGGCGAGACCACATGGCTAAGTGTGGGCTATGTCATCTAGGTTTATGTAAGTTCACTGTGATATTACTACAATGAGATCACCTAATGATGCATTTCTCAGAATACCTTCCCATCAAGAGACAAGTGATTATACTTTAATTTCCTATTTAATCCTAATTTACTCTTTAAAAATGATATTGTTTTACTCATTTTTTTGTTTGTTTGTTTGTTTGCTTTTTTTGAGTTGGAGTCTCCCTCTGTTGCCCAGGCTGAAGTGGAGTGGCACTCTGATGGCCACCACAACCTCAACCTGCGGGTTTAGGCAATTCTTTTGCCTTGGCCTTCCAAATAGCTGGAACTGCAGACATGTGCCACCATGCCCAGCTAAGTTTTTGATTTATTGTAGAGACGAGGTCTCACTGAATTGCCCAGGCTTGGTCTCGAACCTGTGGGCTCAGGCAGTCCTCTTGCCTCCGCCTCCCAAAGTGTTGGGATTATAGCCGTGAGTCACTGTGCCCGGCCAAAACAAATGATCTTAGTGTGTTTCAGAGGCATCTTGCTCATTGCATGATTGTCCAGAAGAGTAAGTTGGGAAGACGTGAAATGTGAGCATCTGTCTGTGTAGATAGTGAGCCCAGCTCACTATATATATAGTGGGCTTTCTTTTTGAGTCAGGGTCTCACTCTGTCACCCAGGCTGAGTGCAGTAGCATGATCATGGCTCACTGAAGCCTCGACCTCCTGGGTTCAGGCGATCATTCTGCCTCAGCCTCCCTAGTAGCTGGGACTACAGGCATGTGCTACCACACCCAGCTAATTTTTTGATTTTTGTAGAGATGAGGTCTTGCTATATTGCCCATGCTGGTCTCTACTCATAGACTCAAGTGATCTTCTTGCCTCAGCCTCCCAAAATGCCAGGATTACAGGTGTGAGCCACTGTGCATGGCCTGATGAACCTTCTTTCAGTCCCTGAAATTTATTTATCATTAACTCTTCCATAAAGTTAAGTGCTACAACAACAACAAAATCTGGCCACGTGGGGAATTTAGTTTCTTAGACTTTAATTTAATATAATTTTAGAATAATTTGGAAGACCAAGATGTATTTTTGATTATTTTCTTGAGTCTCCATTTAGATGTGATAGAATGTAATGATATGATGTATTAGAACCTTGGCTATAAAATATATAGCATATTTGATTAAGGATAGAAATAAATGGATTAAAATTAAACAGAAAAGGGAAAAGTACTGCCTGCTTGAAGCAATATGACTACTACTATCCATCCAAGGGAAGACATCCATACTCCATTATTTATGACTGCTGCCCTGTACAGCTAAGCTCCACGCCTGAATTAGGTTAATACTTGTTCATCACCCTTGTTAGGTGATCTCTTCCCAGATGAACTTATCTCAGGCGAGCTCATCTCTTCCCTGAAGAAAAGTCTTCTGACTTCTGCCTGGTCTAAGAAAGGCATCAGGATGAAATTATCTTCGCAATTTGATGTGGGATTAACTTTTTATCAAACCCAGTGCATCAGTGGCTTGAAAATCTCTTCAGCTAAGTTGTATGTCCTTCGGCTCTACTTTCAAAATAGTCCAACCCAAAAGACTCTTAACAGAATTAAACGAGAAATGACTTGGGGATTAGGCAAGGGTTTGTATTTTGACGGGATTTGACCTGCTTATAATAGCCGATGTCTCCTTAGCAGACTGGGATTGAGGGCATTACACTTGTTCCCCATGTTGAAGTTTGTAATCTGTCTTTTCCTCTGAACAATAAGCTTTATTTTCAAATCACTTTGTTTTCAGAATCGGTGTCAGTTCATTTAAAGTAAGGCAACCATGTTGTGTCCGTAATACGCCAGGTTCTGTTCAACTTCTGTGTTGATGGTAGCTCACGCAGCAGGACAGTTAAAGCAAAGCCTAAACCTTCTGACCACACATTCACTGTCCTCTTTTCTACACCATTCTGGTGACTGCTTACACAGTCACATGTCACGTAACAACAGGGCGGTTTTCTGAGAAATTCATCATTAGGCACTTGTGCGAGCATCGAGAGTGTGCTTACTCACACCTAGATGGTCCAGCTCACTGCACACCTGGGCTGTAAGCCCGTTTAGCTTGCGACTGTACTGAGTACTGTAGGCTGTTGGAACACAGTGCCAAACAGTTGTGTATCTAAACCTATCATAACAGAAAACGTACAGTAAAAAATAGGGTATAAAAGATTTTAAAAGTAGTCTACATGTGTAGGGCCCTTACAGTGAGTGGAGCGTGCAGGACAGGAGTTGTTCTAAGTGAGTCTGTGGGTGGGGAGTGATCGAGAAGGCCCAGGATGTCACTGGACACCCAGGTTATTTAAACACATTACAAACATTTAATCTCCTCAATAATAAATTCATGTTCACTTACTATAACTTTTTAACTTTATAACCTTTTATTTTATTTTTATTATTATTATGATTTTGAGTCAGAGTCTCACTCGGTCACCCAGACTGGAATATAGTGGCATGCTCACAGCCAACACAGTCTTGACCTGCTGGGCTCATTCGATCCTTCCACCTCAGCCTTCCAAGTAGCTGGGACTAGAGGCGCACACCACCACACCCGGCTAATTTTTCTTTTCCTGCCCTCCCACCCCCTAGCTCATTGTTTGATTTATTGTAGAGACGAGGTCTTGCCGTATTGCCCAGGCTAGTCTCAAACTCCTGGGCTCAGACAGTCCTCTCGCCTCAGTCTCCCAAAGTGCTGGGATTACAGGCATGAGCCACCCTGCTTGGCCACTTTATAACCTTTTCATTTTTTAAAAAACTTTTTGACTCTTTTTGTAATGACAACTTAAAATACAAATACATTGTACAGCTGTACAAAAATTATCCTCAATCTATAAGCTTTTTTCTATTTAATTTTTTTTACTTCTTTTTTCTTTGAGTTGGAGTCTAACTCTGTCGCTCAGACTGGAGTGCAGTGGCATGCTCATGCCCACCTCAGCGTCGACCTGATGGGCTCCAGTAGTCCTTCCTCCTCAGCCTTCCAAGTAGCCAGAACTACAGGTGCATGCTACCACACCCAGCTAATTTTTGATTTATTGTAGAGACAAAGTCTCACCAAGTTCCCCGGGCTGGTCTTGAACCCGTGGGCTCAGGCAATCTACTTGGCTTGGCTTTCCAAAGTGCTGGGATTACAGACTGAGCCACCGAACCTGACCTCATTTTTTACTTTTTTTTTTTTTTTTTTTGAGTTGGAGTCTCACTCTGTCGCTCAGACTGGAGTGCAACTTCTGTTACGCTAAGACACAAACACATATAATAGCCCAGGCCTGCACAGGAACAGGATCATTAATATCACTGTCTTCCACCACCATGTCTTGTCCCCCTGGAAGGTCTTCATGAGTGACAACATGCATAGAGCTGGCATCTCCTCTGATAACGAACCTTCTTCTGGAACACTCCTAAAGGACCTGCCTGAGGCTGCTTTACAGTTAACTTTGCTTTTTCTTTATTTCAGTAGTTTTAGTGGGTACAAATGGGTTTTGGTTACACGGTTGCATTGTACAGTGGTGAAGAAGTCCGGGCTCTAGGTGCACCTATCACCCCCACTGGTACACACTGTACCTGGTAGTGATTTTTGTGTCCCTCCCCCTCTGACTCTTCAGTGTCCATGATACCATTCTCTGTCTTTGCATATCCTTCATTTAGCTCCCATTTACCAGTGAGAACAGGCAGTGTTTATTTTGTTTCTGTGTTAGTTCACTCAGGATGGTGATCTCCAGTTCCATCCACGTTGCTGCAAGACATGATTTCATTCTTTTTGATGGTTGAATGGTATTCCATGGTATATCTATACATATATACCACATTTTCATTATCCAGTGACCGGCTGATGAGCATTTAGGTTGATTCCACATCTTTGCAATTGTGAATTGTGCTGTGATAAACATGCAGGTGCTGGTGTCTTTTTTATATAATGACCTCTCCTCCCTTGGGCAGATGCCTAGTGGTGGGATTATCTTTTTTTTTTTTCAATCAGTAGAAGGAATGTAGTCTAATGATAGAATAGTAAATACATAAACCAGCATAACATAGATGTTTATTATCACTATCCAGTATTATGAACTGGCTATCATTTTAAGTGCTGTTTTTTTTAGGGGGGTTGGAGTCTCACTCTGTCGCCCAGGCTGAAGTGCAGTAGCACATTCATGGCCACCCCAGCATCAACCTGCTGGGTTCTGGTGATCCTTCCGCCTCAGCCTTCCAAGTAGCTGGAACTACAGGTGTGTGCTACCACACCCAGCTAATTTTTGATTTATTGTAGAGATGAGGTCTTGCCAAGTTGCCTAGGCTGGTCTTGAGCCCATGGGTTCAGGCAATTCACTTGCCTCAGCCTCCCAAAGTGCTGGGATTACAGGCTGAGCCACTGAACCCGGTCATGTGCTGTTTTTTTTTTTTTTTTTAAACATGACTGGCAGAGCTGTGGGTTTGTTTATGGCAACGTCACCACACATGGGGAATTGTGCTACAACTTAGAATGATTACAGTATCACTAGGTGATAGGGACTTTTCAGCTCCTTACAATCCCATGGGATCACTGTTGTATATGAGGTCTGTTGTTGATTGAAACGTTATATAGTGCGTGACTGTAGTCAGCTCTTATACTACTTGTCACACCTTTCAAAAAACAAATAACAGCAGGTACCAAAATGACAAAAATGGAAATATCTTTCCCGTTTGGCTTTGGGAAATGTGCTTGAACTTACAAGTAAAGTAATGAAACTGCAATTAAATTGGCTAGAGTACTGTATAACCATCTATATAAGAAGTTATTCTCCAGTTTTCTCTTGGAAATGAGCATGCTTAATAACTAACTGTGCTTAATAAACAAAGGGTAGGTCTACGCCACGCCTTTGTCCAAACAATCATTTTGAGCGCTCAGTTTTGGAAAGAATTGATAAACTTTTCTACCTGCCTTAAATGAAGGACACTGACTGTACTTATTAGGAGCAGTGAGTGTTGTTAAGCACATTACTAGTCAATGTTTAGAGTTATTTTTCCTTCAGTAAATAACTCCAGACTACAGTACATTTGTCATTCTTTGTAATTTTTTTAAAAGAGTTTTTGTTTATATTGTGTGTTCTCCCCTGCTAAAAGAATATTGCCTGTCACTTTCTTCTGCTGTCAACTAAATAGTACAGTTAGTTATTAAACTTGTTATTAACAAGCCCTTTTATTTTGTCATTTTAAACATCTACTTGATTGGATAGCTAAGTCACTAAACTCATTAAAAGTATGTATAAAATGAGGAAAAAATTTCCATAGAAAAGATAGGAGAGGCCGGCCATGGTGGCTCATGCCTGTCACCCCAGCACTTTGAGAGGCTGAGGTAGGAGGATTGCTTGAGCCCAGGAGTTCAAGACCAGCCTTGGCAACATAGCAAGACCTTGTCTCTACAAAAAATAAAAAAATTAGCTGGGTATGGTGGTGCAGGCCTGTGGTTCCAGCAATTTGGGAGACTGAGGCAGGAGGATTGCCTTTGAAAAGGAGGTCAAGGCCAGGCTCAGTGGCTCATGTCTTTAATCCCAGGACTCTGGGAGGCCGAGGCGAGAGGATTGTCTGAACCCACAGGTTCAAGACCAACCTGGGCAACTCGGTGAGACCTTGTCTCTGCAAAAAAAAATTAGCCATGTGTGGTAGCCCACGCCTGAGTTCCAGCTGAAGGCTGAGGCGGAAGGATCACCTGAGCCCGGCAGGTCGAGGCTGCGGAGGCTGTGAACATGCTATTGCATTCCAGCCTAGGCTACAGAGTGTCTTCTACTCAGAAAAAAAAGAAAAGAAGACCAAGGCTACGGTGACCACGATAGCATCACTGCACTCCAGCCTGGGTAGCAGAGTGAGATCTCAAATAAAATAAAATAAAATAAATAGGAGAAATTTCTTCTTTGTTGAGGGCATATATTTCATAACTTTGACTTTAGCATGTATTTTTGATTTCTCAAACATATTTTTCACTATTCTCTTCTTCAATTTGTGTTCATATGAGGTTGCCAGATAATTGTCAGATTGTCCCAAGTCTTGACTTAAGTATATAGATATTAGGAAATAGAAAATGTAATTAACTCATAGTGAGATTTGTCTATTTCCAGCTCGTCTTTTTCTTAGAGTTTTCTTAATGAGCTGAATTTGATGTTTTTAATTACTTAAAAATAAAGTTTCAAAAATTCTATACTTGATTTTAATTATGAATATTTTTGATCTTTAAAAATTTTTGATTGCAGTAAAATTCTGTAACATAGAACAACCATTTTGAAGTAAACAGTTTGGTGACATTGAGTACATTGACAGTACTATCTAGTTCCAGAACATTTTCATCACTCTCAGAGGAAATTGTTCCTATTACCTGTCACCGTCCCTTCTTTCCTGCTCCTACCCCCTTGCAGCCACCAGTTCACTTTCTTTTTCTATGGATTTATCAGTTCTGTATATTTCATATAAATGAAATTATTCAAGATGTGACCTTTTGTGTCTGACTTTTTCTGTTTAGCATAACATTTTTGGTTTTTTTAAGTCAGGGTCTCTGTTGCCCAGGCTGGAATTCAGTGGCATCATCACAGTTCACAGCAGCCTCAATCTCCCAGGCTCAGGTGATCCTCTTGCCTCAGCCTCCCGAGTAGCTGAGACTACAGACACATGCCACCATGCCTAGCATTATGGTTTTGCATTCCACCTACACTTTAACATTATCAGTACTGCATTTTGTGGCTGTGTATTCTATCATATGTGGGTACCACAAACTTGTTTATGCATCTTCTGTTGAGGGGCACTTGGGTTGTCTCCACCTTTTGGCTGTTGCAAATAGTCCTGCTATGCACACATGTGTATATGTATTTGAGCACCTGCTTCAATTCTTTTGGGCATGTATCTAGGAGTGGAATTGCCGGGTCATATGGTAAGTCCATATTTAACTTTTAGAGTACCCAGCAAACTTTTCCACAGCAGCTGAGCCATTTCTCACTCCTATTAGCCATGTAGAAAGGCTCCAGTTTCTCCTCATGAATACTTATTTTCTCTTTTTTTAAATTATAGCCTTCCTAGTTGGTGTGAAGGGCCGTCTCCTTATCGTTCTGAGTTGCATTTCCCTAATGACTAATGACATTGAGTATCTTCATGTGCTTGTTGACCATTCATATATCGTTTTCCAAGAAATGTCTACTTTTTTGTTTTTGGTGTTTTATTTTTATAGAGGCGGAGTCTCGCCATGTTGCCTATGCTGATCTTGAACTCCTGGCCTCAAGCGATCTTCCTGCCTCAGTCTCCCAAAGGGCTGGTATTACACCATGCCAGGCCAAGAAATGTTTAAATTATTTGCCCGTTTTAAAATCAGGTTGTTTATCTCTTTTTGTTGTTGTGTAAGATTTTTTAATATATTCCCAATACTTGGCCTTTATCAGATATGTGATTTGCAAATATTTTCTCCTGTTCTATAGGTTGTCTTTTTACTGTCTTCATATGGCCCTTTACTTAAAGGTTTTTAATTTTGATGGAATAAATATATCTATTTTTTCCTTTGTTGATCATGCTTTTAGTGTCATATTTAAGCATCCATTCCCAAATTCAAGATCATGAAGACTTACCCCAGTGTTTTCTTCTAAAGAGTTTCATGGTTCAGTTTTTACCTTTAGGTTGCTCCTCTATTTTGAGTTGATTTTTATATATGGTATGGGGTTGGGATCCAACTTCATTCTTTCGTGTGTGGGTCTCCAGTTTTCCCAGCACCAGTTGTGGAAGAGACTGTGCTTTCCCTCATTGAATGGTCTTGGTTCTCTCTTTGAAAAGTCAGTTGGCTACAGATGCATGAGTTTGTTTCTGGACTCTCAGTTTTGTTCTGTTAGTCTATATATATCTCCTCATGCTGGAACTACACTGTTTTGATTACTTAGCTTTGTAGGAAGTTTTGAAATGAGGACATGTGAGTCCTCCAGCTTTGTTCTTCTTTTTCTTTTCTTTTCTTTTTTTTGAGTCAGAGTCTCACTCTGTTGCCTAGACTGGAGTGCAGTGGCTGCTCCCGGCCACCGCAGCCTCCACCTGCTGGGCTCTGGCGATCCTTCCGCCTCAGCCTTCCAAGTAGCTGAAATTACAGGCGCGCGCCACCACGCCCGCTAATTTTTGATTTATTGTAGAGATGAGGTCTCGCCAAGTTGCCCAGGCGGGTCTTGAACCTGCGGGCTCAGGCAATCCACTCACCTCAGCCTCCCAAAGGCGCGGGATTACAGGCTGAGCCACCGAGCCCGGCTTGTTCTTCTTTTTCAATGTCATTTTGGCTATTTGGGGACCCTTGCAGTCCATGTGGATGTGAGGATTGACTTTTCTGTCTCTGTGGAAAAGCCTGTTGGGATCGTGAAGGTATTGCATTTGAATGAATGTGTGGATCCTTTGAGTAGTGCTGCCATCTTAATGTTAAATCTTCCAATCCATACGTGGGATGTCTTTCCATTTTTTATATCTTCCTTAATTTCTTTCAGAAATGCTTTTTAGCGTTCAGTATTTGTCTTTTCACCTTTTTGATTAAATTTTCCCTATATATTTTATTCTTTGATGTTATTATAAATGGAATTGTTTTCTTTTGTGCAGTGGCCGCTCTCGGACACCGCAGCCTCGACCTGCTGGGCTCGGGCAATCCTTCCGCCTCAGCCCTCCAAGTAGCTGGAACTCCAGGCACGTGCTACCACGCCTGGCTAATTTTTGATTTATTGTAGAGATGAGGTCTCGCCAGGTTGCCCAGGTGGGTCTCGAACCCGCGGGCTCAGGCCATCCACTCACCTCAGCCTCCCAAAGGCGCGGGATTACAGGCTGAGTAACCGAGCCCGGCGGAATTATTTTCTTAATTTCCTTTTTTGGCATGTCCATTGTTGATGTATGCAACCACTACTGATGTTTGCATATTGATAATAAACTCTTCAACTTTACTGAATTAATTACCTCGAGTAGACTTTTTTTTGTGTGTATTTGGGGGATTTTTGATTTACAGGATTGTGTCATTTGTACATAGAGATCATTTTACATCTTCCTTTCCAGTTTGAATGCCTTTAATTTATTTTTTTTGCCTAATTGCTCTGGCTAGAACTTCCAGTCCATTGTTGAATAGCAGTGATAAACTTGGACATCCTTGTCTTGCACCTGATCTCGGGAGAAAGCTTTCAGTCTTTTACCACGAAGTGTGATGTTAGTGGTGGGTTTTTCCTGAATACCTGTTATCATGCTGATACCCTCTTCTGTTTCTAGTTTTCGGGTGTTTTTGTCATGAAAGGGTGTTGGATTCTGTCAGTTGCTTTTTCTGCATCAATTGAGATCTTGTTTTTTTCTTTTGTATTAATAATATGATATATTACATTGATTTTTTAAAAATATCAGAACACCCTTGCAGTCTTGGGATGAATCCCATTTGGTTATGGTGTATAATAACCCTTTGAATGTGTGATTGGACTCAGTTTGTTACTATTTCTTAGGATTTTTGCATCCATGTTTATGAGCGATATTGGTCTATAGTTTTCTAGTGGTCTTTTGTCTGACTCTGATATAGGGGTAATATTGACCTATACAAGGAGTTAGAAAGGGTTCTTGCTTTTTCTTTGATTTTCTTGCCCCCTTTTGTTTTTTGGATGGATTTTAAATTATTTTGGAAAGTTAATTATTCAGATTCTCAAGGTTGCTATCCAAAAGAAGCAGAAAAAAGGACTTATACAGAAAAATCTTTGCTTGATGAGAATTTAATCACAATCTTGTGTTGCTTAAATTCCACCTACCCATTTTAGAAACAAGCAATATGGTTATAAAATCTCATGGAATCAGATGTTGTTACTTGATTGAGTTTGTGTAGACATTCTAAGAAAGCATTGAATCCAAGGATTATAACGTTATGAGATTTTAGTTACCCACATGTATATAAATGTTTCTAGCAGCAATTTTAGAACGATATTACCTCCTTGGAAGCATTTAATAAGATATAAATTTGACTTTGGCTAGCCTTAACTGCTTCTTAAGATAGAACTTGAACAAGAGCAGGTCCCAAAGCAAATACTTTTACTACAGTAGTTATGCCGGAGAAGGTTATGTAAACAAGTTGTCTTTAACAAGCTGCAAAGTCAGTGTTCAAAGGTCTAAAATCTTACACTGTCCTTTATTAAAAATAGCTATTCAGCAAAGAATTTACTAAATCTACCATTCTTTTCAGCTGTTTATACAATTAGAGGAAACTCTTGCTACTCTTCCCCAAGGTATATAATTTGTGAAAAACTAATTATGGTACAATTTCACAAATGCACATATCTGTTTCTATTTGAGTTTCTGCCCATATGCGGCTCCAGTAATAGTTGCATTGATAACATAATCTTAGTACATTTTAAGAGTCTCTCAGAATGTGCTTTTTAAGACTCCTAGCAGATTATTCAACCAAGTATTTTCTTGTAATTATCTCACAATCCATTCACAAAAGGCATAACCACAAATTATATAATGAATGTTTAGTTTTAGAATTCTATTTTTATATTTGAAACAGCCAAGTTCAACTGTATTTAAAGGGGAAAGTAATATGTCCAGAGGGTGTTTTAATTTTTTTTTTTTTTGAGTCAGAGTTTCACTCTGTCACTTAGACTGGAGTGCAGTAGTATGATCATGGCTCACTGCAGCTTCAACCTCTTGGGCTCAGATGATCCTCCTGCCTCTACCTTCTGAATAACTGACACTACAGGTGCACACCACCATGTCTGGCTAATTTTTTTTTTTTTTTGGGTAGAGACAAAGTCTTACTTTGTTGCCCAGGCTGGTCTCGAACCTGACTTCAAGTGATCTTCCTGCCTCAGCCTCCCAAAGTGCTGGGATTACAAGGCATGAACACCTAGCCTTGAAGATCTTTTAATTTTGGTTAAAGTGATGACATATGGTTATGACCAAAATAGTTTTACATCCTAAAGGGTGCCTACCCTGGTAAAAGTAAATGTTTGTGGAATTAGATGTATAGCAGTGGTATTTATGATAGATCAGACTGATACTTTCAGTCTGAAACTTGTGTTTTAAGATGGAGCACAAAGCAAACATGCAAGTAACAGAAATTTGTTGTATTATAATCAATCCAAATAAATGTAGGTAATTAGAAAAGTTGTTTTGTGGGGAGAAGGTCCCAAACAATCAGAATAAGTGAAACTAAATGATATTTAAAAAACATTGTGCCGGGCTCAGTGGCTCAGCCTGTAATCCCGCACCTTGGGAGGCTGAGGTGAGTGAATTGCATGAGCCCGTGGGTTCGAGACCTGCCTGGGCAACTTGGTGAGACCTCATCTCTACAATAAATCAAAAAATCAGCCGGGCGTGGTAGCGCGCACCTGTAATTCCAGCTACTTGGCAGGCTGAGGCGGAAGGATCACCAGAGCCCAGCAGGTTGAGGCTGCGGTGGCCAGGAGCGGCCACTGCACTCCAGTCTGGGCGACAGAGTGAGACTCCAACTCAAAAAAACAAAAAACAAAAAAACATAGTGGTTACCTAGTAGCAGAATCCATTCAAGTAATTCTTCCTCATCCTGCTCTCATGATGGCATAAGAGAGGTATTACCTCGTTTTACACTTGAAAAAACTGAATTGGTATGACTGACTTTTCCACTTCACAGCTAGTAAGTAACTGCTGAAAATCAGACCTAGAACTTTGGAGTTTAAGCACCAAGCTCTTTCTTTTCAACCAAATCTTTTCTTAAGTTGCAGTTTAACAGAAGGAAGGCAGTACTTATCTTTTGTGAATGTGTGATACATATTCTGCCTTCACAAATAATATGTAATTCATTGTATACATGTAATCATAACCTCAGAAAATAACAATAGGACTTGAATTTTCAGGTATTTAAAGTACGATTGAATTTTCAAAAATTTGATGTTTATGCAGCTTTTCAAAGATGGATCGTCTTATGTAACTTTCCCCTGCATAGCTTTGGAGGGACAGGGTGGCAGAGCACAGCAGTTTTCAGACATTAATGGGCAAACAATTACTGAGGAGTTTGAAAGCTCTGTAGTGCCCAAGCAGCTCTCAGGTTGTCCAGGGACAGAACTTGGAGGAATGCTGGCTTTAGGGTTTCACACAGATAACAACACATACTTCCTAATTAGTGGCAGTGATTCAATTTACACATCTCTCTATTCTTGGAACAGAGCGTGGTACCTAATAAATGTTCAAAGTTTTCCATTCATATGTGATGACTCTGGTGGGAACTAAGAGGCAAGAGAATGTTCATCCAACAAGATTTACTGAATTCCCGCAGAATTCTAGACGTGGGTGGATATGAAGGGCCAATGGGTGGATTCTTCCTTCTCATGGAATTTATATGATAGAATTATACCTTTTCATTTAATTAAATTAATGGATTAATTTATTTTTTGAGTCAGAGTCTCACTCTGTGTCCCAGGCTGGAGTGCAGTGGCATGATCATGGCCACTGCAGCCTTGACCTGCTGGGCTCAGGTGATTCTTCTGCCTTAGCCTTCCAAGTATCAAGAACTATAGGTGCATGTCACCATGCCCAGCTAATTTTTTGGTTTATTGTAGAGACAGGGTCTTGCCAAGTTGCCCAGGCTGGTCTTGAACTCCTGGACTCAGGCAATCTTCCCACCACAGTCTCTCAGAGTGCTAGAATTACAGGCATGAGCCACCATGCCTGGCAATCCCATCTTAGAGGTATTATTCTTCCTGTGTAAAAAATTGTAAGATAAAATGAATATCGAGGGCAGAGTGGGTTTGTATAATCTTTTTCCTTGCAAATGAAAATTTTGTTTGGGCCGGGCACAGTGGTTCATGCCTGTAATCTCAGCACTTTGGGAGGCTGAGGTGAGAGGATTGCCTGAGCCCACAAGTTCAAGACCAGCCTGGGCAGCATGGTGAGACCTCGTCTCTACAATAAATCAAAAAATAAACTGGGTGTGGTGGTGCATGCCTGTAATTCCAGCTACTTGGGAGGTTGAGGCGGAAGGATCGCCTGAGCCCAGCAGATTGAGGTGGCAGTAACTGTGAGCATGCTATAGCACTCCAGCCTGGGCACAGAGTGAGACTCTGACTCAAAAATAAATAAAGTTTTGTTTGAATACAGATTACAGGTCAAAGAAAAGTCCTGAGTGATATTTCTCTGTTTAACAGTTGCTCTAAAACTATGCTACCCAGTACAATAGCCACCAGATACTTGCAGCTGCTTAAGTCAATTAAAATTGAACATTTAAAAAAATGAAGTTCCTGTTGGGTGTGGTGGCTCACTCCTGTAGTTCCAGCACTTTGGGAAGTCGAGGCAAGAGGATTGCCTGAGCCTAGGAGTTTGAGATCAGCCTAGGCAACATAGCCAGACCTCGTCTCTCTGATAAAATATTAGTCAGGCGTGGTAGTACGTGCCTGTGGTTCCAGCTATTTGGAAGGCTGAGGCCAGAGGATTGCCTGAACCCAGCAGGTTAGGGATGTGGTAGCCATGAGAATGCCACCGCACTCCAGTGTAGTGTCGAGTGAGACTTTGACTCAAAGTTCCATCGGCTCGAGTTGCTTGAGAGCCTGAAACTGCCATTGCCTTGATCTGGAAATGGATTTTGAGGTGTAAGTATTGGCAGTGGCTTCAGACTGTGATTCAACTTATAAGTGCATCAGTGCCCTTCCAAGGTGAACAGGACTCGGGCTGCTGTTGACTTACCTTCTCGGTTTCATCACACAGCAAGTGGAATCTAAAGGATCATACATCGGGCATTTTTAAAACCTCTGAGGAATATACTTATGTTATTTTACTGTGTTAGCTGTAGCTTATCTCGTGTGTGTGTGTCTGTGTGGGGGCAGGTTCACCGCCACAACATTATAGTTGCTTTATTTATTTTTTCTTTTTTATCATTTTAGAGTTGGGTTCATGTGATGATTTGCTACATATAAGTAAATTGCGTGCAGATGAGGTTTGGGTGTCTAGAGAGCCCACTTGCCCCCTGGTGGTGGACCTGGCACCCGGGGTATGGTTGTGGCCCTTACCCTTCCTCCCCTCCCCCCCTGCAGTGTCCACCATCTGTTGATCCCTCCCTTGTGCTCGTGTGACCAGTGATCAGGGCCTACTTATGAGAGAGCACATGTGGTGTTCAGTTCTTTGTTTCTGTGATAGTTCACTTCATATGATGGTCTCCAGCTGCTTCCAAGTTGCTGTGTATGTCATGACTTTGTTCTTCCTTATGGCTGCATAATATTCCATTGTGTAGATGTACCGCAGTTTCTTTTTTTTTTTTTTTTTGAGTTGAAGTCTCACTCTGTCGCCCAGACTGGAGTGCAGTGGCATGCTCCTGGCCACCGCAGCCTCGACCTGCTGTGCTCCAGCGATCCTTTCGCCTCAGCCTTCCAAGTAGCTGGAACTACTGGCACGTGCTACCACGCCCGGCTAGTTTTTGATTTATTGTAGAGATGAGGTCTCGCCAAGTTGCCCAGGCGGGTCTCGAACCCTTGGGCTTCTGCAATCCACTCACCTCAGCCTCCCAAAGTGTGGGATTACAGGCTGAGCCACCGAGCCCGGCTGCATTTTCTTTATGCCCACTTTTCGATAGGCATCTGGGTTGCTTCCACGTTTTGCAGTTGAGATTAGTGCTGCAGTGAACATGCATGTGCAAGTGTCTTTTTGATGGAGTGATTTATGTTCCTCTGGATCTATTCCCAGAAGCGGGATTGCTGGGTTGTATTGTAGTTCCTTCATTAGTTCTTTGAGAAATCCCACAAAGTTCAAACCAGCTTACATTCCCACCATACAGTTGCTTTAAATTTGTGTCTAATGAAATTTTGGAGGAAAAGTAGCATTGCAATTGCATCTGGGCTAATTTATCATATTTACATGAAATAATTTATTTATAGAAGCCAAAATTGAGAGCAATAATAAGTTGGTTCAACACTATTTAGTCAGAATTCCACTGGGTAGAACCCAAGTTACGCTTATTTTAAAGTATTAATTATGATTAAATTAGTGCTTTGGTGATTGAAAAACTAAGCATAATATTTTCTTTTCTTTTTTTTTTTCTTTTTGAGTTGGAGTCTCACTCTGTCGCCCAGACTGGAGTGCAGTGGCCGCTCCTGGCCACCACAGCCTCGACCTGCTGGGCTCCGGCAATCCTTCCGCCTCAGCCTTCCAAGTAGCTGGAACTACAGGCGCGTGCTAGCACACCCAGCTAATTTTTGATTTATTGTAGAGATGAGGTCTCGCCAAGTTGCCCAGGTGGGTCTTGAGCCCGCGGGCTCAGGCAGTCCACTCACCTCGGCCTCCCAAAGTGCTGGGATTACAGGCTGAGCCACTGAGCCTGGCCAGCATAATATTTTCAGTAATTTTTTCTTTTGTTGTTAATGCCTGCATATAAAATTGAGTAGCACATTCTGATGTCTTTTCCTTTTTTCTTTTTCTTTATTTTTGAGCCAGATTCTCATTCTGTGACCTAGGCTGGAGTGCAGTGGCATGATTATGGATGCCACAGCCTCGATCTGCTGTGGTCAGGTGATTCTTCTGCCTCAGCTTTCCAAGTAGCTGGAACTATAGGTGCATGTCACCATGCCTGGCTAATTGTTTACTTTATTGTAGAGACCAGGTCTTGCCAAGTTACCCAGACTGATCTTGAGCCCCTAGGCTCAGGCATTCTTCCTGCTTTGGCCTCCCAAAGTGCTGGAATGACAGGTGTGAGCCACTGCAACTGGCTTCTATTCTTGATGTCTAGACCATGAATGCATTTTGTGTGTGTGCAGAGTTCTAGAAATGATGTGCACATGGATTGACTTTCTGCCTGTGTCCTGAATCTGAGAATCTAGATAGAGTTGGATCTCGCCTGTTTCCTCCTTTGCTCATGCTCTTGTCTCAGAAGAGAGGCCACAGGAGACTGCTGTCACTGGGTCCCCTTCATGGATTTGTGTACTTGAAGTCATTGACATACTTCCAAATGTCACCACCTCCTTCAGTGACCTTCTGTCTTTCCAGGTCACTTACTTCAGCCTCTGGTACTACAACAAGCAGAATCAGCGCCGGTGGGTGGATCTGGAAAAACCTTTGAAGAAGCAGCTGGATAAACACGCGTCGGAGCCCACCGTGTATTTCGGCGTGGTGTTCTATGTGCCGTCTGTGTCACAGCTGCAGCAGGAGATTACCAGGTGAGAAGTCATATGCTCTGAGCCTTGCCTTCCCATGTATATCTCCAGCTGTCGAATCACAATGAGGGTCTGTCATGGGCATGTTGGGGTGTTTTGCTGCATACCAAATGAGTTATGGGTTCACCAGGCACAAAGGAATCATAAAAGGGAAAAGTGATGTCTTGACCCTGCTGTGAACTCTGCTTCTACTGATGTCACCTTCATTTTTAAATTTTATTTTAAAGATGTAAGCTGGGCTCGGTGGCTCAGCCTGTCATCCCGTGCCTTTGGGAGGCTGAGGTGAGTGGATTGCCTGAGCCCGCGGGTTCGAGACCCACCTGGGCAGCGAGACCTCATCTCTACAATATATCAAAAAAAAAAATCAGCCGGGCGTGGGAGCGCATGCCTGTAATTCCAGCTACTTGGAAGGCTGAGGCAGTAGGATCGCCTGAGCCCAGCAGGTCGAGGCTGCGGTGGCCGGGAGTGGCCACTGCACTCCAGTCTGGGCGACAGAGTGAGACTCCAACTCCAAAAATAAAAATAAAAAAATAAAGATGTGGGGTACAGTTCAGGATTAGGGATACAAGTGATCATCATACAAGTTAAGTTTGGGCATCCCTTTGGTCCCACTTTGCCTGATTTGAGATCAGGTACCCTTATTGATGTTGTGTGCCCTCCCCTAACCCCAGCAGTATCACACTATTGCCAATCCCTTCCTTATAGTATTATGGTAAATGTTCAGGGTCTGCTTATGAGTGAGAACATGTGGTACTCTGTTCTTTGTTTCTGTGATAGATCACTGAGTATGATGATGCCACCTTTATTGTTTTTGTGGCTTTGTTTCGGATCCTTTCTAAAAAGGAAATGACAAAAGAGATAAAAAAAATTAGTCGCAATATCTGTTCATTCTGCAAGGAAATGTGCTAAAAGGTTCTTAGAATTCTCTGACACTAGCTATATTCTGTGGACTGGTGGGAGGGAGAAGGTGGAGGAGGGGGAGTGCAGAGAAGGAGAGGGAGGATGTGAAGATCAGGAGTTTTTAGCCAGTAGTGCTCTTTAAACAGGGGCAGAGCTGGGGGGAGAAAGAAGATATTAAGGAGCAGAATAAAAGAACTAAGTGAGACAAACACAACAAAAGACAATGGAATCAAGTTTCAATTCCTGAGCCTGTCTTCAGAGCTTTCTGAAATCTCCCACCACCTCCTTGGCTTTTTTAACCCTGTTAATGTTACATCTGAGCCAAGCTGGACCACTTCCAAGGCCCTGAACACGCCACATGCCTTTTCCTTTCTCGGTCTTTCTCTCATGTTTATGTGCTGGTATCCTGTTCATTCTCTGAGCTGTGGTTTAGAAGGCACCTGTTCCACAAAGCATCTGTGGTCCAGGGCTGGAATGAGTTTCGCCTTCTCCAGACTGTCCTAGAATCGAGCTGCACTTGTGTTAACATGGCACTTGTTGCAGCCTCTTGTGATTATTTACGGACATATCTTATCATTTTCCCAGATTTTAAACCCACGTTTTCACCAACTTAACTTTTCTTGTGATATTAACACAGTGCCCTGCAGATAGGAAGGACCTGGTACTTCCCATGCTTGTGGGCTGCTGTGTGAGTGGTCTGTTAATCCTTAGAGAAGGATGGAAAAGCAAAGATAGGGACCAGGTGGTAGAGACAGATGTGAATACACTGGAGGACAAGTCTGAGATGGAACTATCAGAGAATAGGAAGCCAGAAGGAAAAATCCTGAGCTGATTACTCTAACTCATGAAGATATTTACTGAAGACATGATAGGATTGAAGACTGACGTGGGTTGGAATGGGTGGCAAATGTGCCAGGGATCATGCTTGGTCCTACCCTGGGGAGTTGCTTGCTGTCTGGTGGGACTGGCGCTTTTATAAACACGTAGTTACAGAATCCCGTGATAATAAATGCTTTAATTAAAGCTCTAGATTCCTAGAGGCAGGGCAAGGTTGAACAGGAAAAGTGAAGGAGTTAAATGTTTGATTGACTTTAGAAGGAATTTTCTGGAGAGAATAACTTGTAAAAGGCAGGGGAAGATCATGAAAATGACATGTTTTCAGGGAGTTTCATGTATTACCTAGAGAGGAGAGGTGAGGTTTAAAAATAAGCATCAGTCATAAAGTCATGGTACAATGAGGAAGACATTTCGGATTTTAATGGAATGAAAAGATCCAATGTACGCTGTATGAAGATCACCCATCATGGAAGGTAGACTCTAGGCAGGAGACCAGTGAGAATGTCTGTGCCACAATCAAGACATTAGTCTAGAATATGGACCTGAACAAAGGCGTTAGCCAGATCGAGAGGGAATGGGCCTGTTCAATCCCATCAGTAGGATTGCTCCTTGGTTGAGTACAGCAGAACCTGGTAGAGAAGTTGTATCCAGTGAGGATTAAGTAGAGCTACATGTAACAACAAACCCTAAATATCATGGCTGTCTGTAAGAAAAGGTTAGAGGTCAGTCAGTTGGACTTGTGTAAGAGCACCTCAGCATCTTCCAGGACCTGATTCTTTCTCTCCTCCTGTTTACCACCCTTGAACTGTTCTTGCCTTTTACCAGGTGGCCTCATAGTCCAGGGGCTCTGGAGAAGTACTAGCTGTCACATCCACAGCATCAGAAAGCAGACCAGGGGCTTCCTAGGAAGGGGAGGGTAGGAGAGAAAGAGGAGGAGGGTACCAGGAACCTTTTGTAGGTAATCAGTGTGTTCCTTATGGTGATGATTTCATGGATAGATTCATGTGTCAAAATTGTACACTTGAAGTTTGAGCAGTTTTGTTCTTTTGGTTTTTTTTTTTTGAGTTGGAGTCTCACTCTGTTGCCCAGGCTGGAGTGCAGTGGCAAGCTCACAGCCACTCTGGCGTCGACCTGCTGGGCTCCGGCGATCTTTCTGCCTCAGCCTTCCCAGTAGCCGGAACTATAGGCGCGTGCTACCACACCTGGCTCATTTTTTATTTTTATTGTAGAGACGAGGTCTCACCAAGTTGCCAAGGCTGGTCTCGAACCCGTGGGCTCAGGCAATCCACTGCCCTCAGCCTCCCAAAGTGCTGGGATTACAGGCTGAGCCACCAATCCCAGCCAGCTTTTTAAAAAAATTCATCTTTTTGAAACAGAATCTCGCTATGTTGCCCAGGCAGATCTTGAACTCCTGAATTCAAGCAATCCTTTAGCCTCAGCCTCCCAAAGTCCTGGGATTACAGGCATGAGCCACTGTGCCAGGCCAAATTTGAGCAGTTTATTCAATGTCAGTTGTATCTCAACTGACCCACTCAGTTATAAAGACCCACTCAGAGTTATTTTTAAAAAATAAAGGGGGAGACCAACCATCTGGATGACATATCTTCAAAAAGTAGAGACTTCTCAGAAAAATGTGGCCATAAAGCAGCAGAAAACAGTCAACCAATATTACATAGTGAACTAAAGAAAATTTAAAAAATAACAGACAATAGACCCATTTAAATGTGAATAAGCCTGGGTGCAGGGGCTCATGCCTGTAAGTCCAGCACTTTGGGAGGCCAAGGTGGGAGGATCATTTGAGCCCAGAAGTTTAAGACCAGCCTGAGTAACATAGTGAGATCTTGTCTCTACAATAAATCAAAACAATGAGTTGGGTATAGTGGTGTCCACCTCTGCATCATCCATTTTTTAGGAAACTAAGACACATAAACAGGTTACAGGCCTTGCGCAAGATCACAGTGCTTGTGGGTACTGGAACAAGGCTTTAACTCACATAGTCTGGCTCCCAAGTCCTTGCTCTCAACCCCTGTGTGCTACAGGCTCTGGTAGAAAAATGCTAAACAGTTAAAAATACTAGAAAAATCTATAATTGGAGATTTGTAGCAGTTAAGAACCTGAGCTTTGGGGTCATTCAGACCTGAGTCCAAACTCCAGCTCAGCTAAGGTCTGTGGGATTGAGCATATTGCTTAATCTCTGAGCTCCCACCTCCTCATCAGTAAAAGGTGGCTGTCATTAAACAGTGGAGAAAGTAGTTGAGAGGGCAATTGAGGGACAGTAATGATGGTGGCTTTGCCTCGATTTTATCTCTCAGCCTCGTGGCAGTCAAAGCAAAAGAAGAAACATGAGTCTTGTTACTCATTATGTGACAAAAAGAAGTTCATCTGTGTGCAAACATGACCAGTTTTTCCTAGTATATCATTTAAAAGGAAATTTTCAGCTGAGCTTTAATATAAAAAGTCGGCAATGAACAAGCTAGGGCAGAATCAGCTCTCTTAGGAGTCTAAGGCCATAAAAAAATGTCTATGGAAGGTCAAGTTCATTTGGTCCAGGAGTGTGTCTTCACTGGAGATGATGTTGATATTAACCTTATGAAATTGACATTTTTTTTTTTTAACAGATATCAGTATTATTTACAACTGAAGAAAGATATCCTGGAGGGAAACGTTCCTTGTACCTTAGAACAAGCAATTAAACTGGCAGGCTTGGCTGTGCAAGGTAAATAAGAGAATTAATCATGAAATAGTTCTATCAGGTTAAAATGTTTTAGCAAAAACAGCAAGGGATTTTTAAAGTAATTGACTTTCTATAGTGGTGTTAATTCATGAGTGAAACATTATCATGTTATCTAAACGACCTTCCTTTTGGGAAAATGAATTTGGATTACTTCAATAAAATAAAAGACTTCTGAAATTGATCACATTATTATATATCGACAGAGCAAACAGTCCAATAGCTAGAGTTATGTGTATGTATATACAAATATGTGTGTCTACATACACACACAAATTCAGTCACACGCCACATAACGACATTTTGGAGTTCGATGGACAGCATAGACAATGGGTCCCCTGAGATTATAATATTGTACTTTTACTGTGCCTTTCTATGTTGAGATATGTTTAGATACACAAATGCTTACTATCGTGTTGCAGTTGCCTGTGGTATTCAGTATAGGAACATGCTGTACAGGTTTGTAGCCTAGGAGCAGTGGGCTAGACCACTAGGTGTGTTGTAGGATGGATCTAGTAGAGTAGGTGCACTCTGTGATGTGAGGTGCACAAGGATGGAACCACCCAATGATGCATAGCTCCATCATTAAAGTGACACATAACTGTATATATTTTAAAAGCATTTATCTATCTATTTATTCATTCATTCATATTCACTCATTCATTCATTGATTCATTCACTCATTGACTCCTTCAAGTTGGCATCTTACTCTGTCACCCAGGCTGGAGTTGCAGTGGCACTATCACTGCTCACTGCAGACTCAACCTCCTAGGCTCAGGTGATCCTCCCACCTCAGCCTTTCAGAGTGCTGGGATTACAGGTGGGAGCTACCACACTTGGCAAGAATCACCTTTTCATAAGCATTTTACTGAACTGTCATTTTTTTGTTAACAATTAAAAATTTCAAAACAACATCTTGCTGTAACATGGTTAAATGATCTAATTCCATTCCCCAGAGGTAATCACTACTGTCAACAGTGTGTATTTTTTTTTGCACGTAAGCAAGCTTGCATGATTACAGGGTAGGCTTTGCTTGTTTTTTAACTACAAAAATGAGACCTTATTAAATGCAGTTTGTAATATGGTCTCACTCTGTCACCCTGGCTGAAGTGCAGTGGCATGCTCATGGCTACCACAGCCTTGACCTCCTGGACTTAGGTGATCCTTCCGCCCCAGCCTTCCAAGTAGCTGGAACTATAGTCATGTGCTACCATGCCAGGATAATTTTTTGACTTATTGTAGAGACGAGGTCTTGCCAAGTTGCCTAGGCTGGCCTCGAATCCTCTCACTTTGGCCTCCCGAAGTGCTGGGATTACAGATGTGAGCCACTGCACCTGACCTGTAACTTGTTTTTTTACTTAATTCACAGGAATTTTTCCAAGTCAAGACATATGGATTTACCCAACTGATATTTTTCCCCTCCCGGACTCCCCAGTTGATATTTTAAAAAGATACTTTAAAAATACTTAGTTGTAAGACAAATTTGACTTCTGAATTATCAGCACACCATCTATATTCTGCATTTTGAATTTTGCTGTGCATGTTTTGAAATGCAAATTAAATATAACTAATGTGAATATTTGTCATTTTGTACAGCTGACTTTGGTGATTTTGATCAATATGAATCCCAGGACTTTCTCCAGAAATTTGCCTTGCTTCCTGTGGTAAGTCTTCTTTTGACATTGAGCCTTTCAAGAAACAGTTTGCTCCCATACCCTGAATAATCCCTCAAATGCAGTGCATGTGATAGCTTTCTTCATCAGGAATAGCACAAAAGAATGCCAGCTTCCTGTTATAAACACCTCAAGTGGGAGTGCTTTCACTGTGGTCTTCTTCTTAAAACTGAAAGGTCTGTCATAACCGCGCTGTGGCCAGAGAAATTCTTTCTGTATTTGGATGTGAGTCTAAAGAGAAAGATTTTGTTTCAGCTTCTGAGGAACCCTGTGGAGCTGTGCTTTTTTCACTGAAGGCTTGAAAGCTCACAAAGTTGTGTTGAAGTGAATTTGGAGCTGGGTGTGGTGGCTCATACCTGTAATCCCAGCACTTTGGGAGGCTGAGGCAAGAGGATTGCCTGAGCCCGTGTTTTTGAGACCAACCTGGGCAACATGATGAGACCTCATCTCTACAATAAATCAAAATATTAGCTGAGCATGGTGGCACATGCCTATAGTTCCAGCTATTTGGAAGGCTGAGGCTGAGGACCACCTGAGCCCAGCAGGTCAAGGCTGTGGTGGCAGTGTGCCACTGCACTCTTGCTGGGTGACAGGGTGAGACTCCGACTCAAAAAAAAAAAAAAAAAATGATTTTGGCTTCTTATTAGCAATGAAAAAAGTAGATGACAGAAAAGACATCACCACCTGCTTTTGATGTCATTCCTGATGGAAGCGACAAGAAACTGTGTTGGAACAACACTGTGTTGGAGGTGTGCTCCTCTTCCAAGTGTCCGCATTCCAGACAGAGGATGCACAGATGGTGCCATGTCACCAGTCTCTGAACTGGCTGACTAGTGCCACCAACCTGCAGTCACTTAGCTGAAACTTTCTCTGGAACGAACAGAGAGGCAGGGTGCGTTTTTTGGCTTCTGAACAGAAGCTATGTAATTCCTTAGGCAGATAATGATTATGTGTGTAAGCAATGCTCCCACATGTTGATCATAATAGCCATCATCTTGCCTGAAAGTGACAAGCATAAGTGACCCTCAGGAGCAATGATTCCTCCTAGGAAATTTGGGTGAATTCTGGTGTAATTACTGCTGTGTGTTTTCTTCAGGGGTGGTTACAAGATGAAAAAGTATTGGAAGAAGCAACACAAAAAGTGGCCTTACTGCATCAGAAATACAGGTAATAGTGAGCACTACAACGTGGGAGTAGTATAAATACATGCTTTTTGAAACTGGAAATAGGCAGTGTATAGTTAAATGGTGGGGGGTTATTTTGCCCTCCGCCTTCCCCCTCACCGTCTGAAATACCAAGGCAGGATTGTACATGGTACCTGCTCGGTGTTGAGCACAGTGCGCTGCATACGGTTGCGGTTAGATTTCAGGAAACCATGATGAATTGGTGTCACCAATGACAGATGCTAAGAAATTTTACAACTTCATCATGTCTCATGCCAAAGTGACACGTAGCTCTATTTTAGAGCAGTTTTAGCTCTGTAGACGAATACCTCAACATGTGTCTTGGGTTGCAGAGGGCTCACAGCTCCGGAGGCTGAAATGCTGTACATGCAGGAGGTGGAGAGACTGGACGGCTATGGGGAGGAGAGCTACCCTGCCAAGGTGAGTGTGTCAAGGTGGGGCTCGATGAGGGGGGCCTTGGCAAGGGGTGAGGGACTTGGCAGGGTGGTGGGAGCGGGGCTTAGTGGGGCCCTTACAACTGAGATCGGCAGCTTGAGAGCATAGTAGGAAGCCTGTGGATGCCCCGATGTGTGGAGGCTGAGGATGGATGTGCAGTCTGGCAGCTTGAAAGCTCAGGTCCTTGTAAACAATATTTTGTCTTTCTTTTTTTTTTTTTTGAGTTGGGGTCTCATTCTGTCCCCTAGGCTGGATTGCAGTGGCACGATCATGGCTCACCTCAGCTTCAACCTCCTCCTGGGCTCAGGCAGTCCTTCCACCTGAGCTCTCTAGTAGCTTAGACTGCAGGCACTACCACACCTGGCTAGTTTTTTTATTTATTGTAGAAACAAGGTCATGCAGGCCGGACTCGGTGGCTCAGCCTGTAATCCCAGCGCTTTGGGAGGCTGAGGTGAGTGAATCGTCTGAGCCTGTGGGTTCGGGACCCACCTGGGCAACTTGGCGAGACCTCATCTCTACAATAAATCAAAAATTAGCCGGGCATGGTTGCACGCACCTATAGTTCCAGCTACTTGGAAGGCTGAGGCAGAAGGATCACTGGAGCCCAGCAGGTCGAGGCTGCGGTGGCCGGGAGCGGCCACTGCACTCCAATCTGGGTGACAGAGTGAGACTCCAACTCAAAAAAAGAAACAAAAAAACAAGGTCACGCTATGTTGTCCAGGCTCATCTCAAACTCCTGGCCTCAAGCAATCCTCCCACCTCCACTTCCTCAAATGCTGGAATTGCAGACATGAGCCACCATGCCCGGCCTGTGACCAACATTTTATAGTAACACACATGCCCACTTGCCAGTCATGCTCTGAAAGGGCCTTGAAATAGCATTATTGGGAGACCAGTCACTTATTTACAGGGTAATACATTCAGGTCACTCAGACTTCTCTTCCAAATAGTTCCTCTGTGGGTCTCCTGAACATTTTGTATTGGGGATGTTCAGGGAGCTGAATGAGTGGCAGCTCTGTGTACCTGCCCCGGGCGGGTCTCTCCTTTCTCCTTTCAGGACAGCCAGGGCAGTGACCTCTCTGTGGGGGCATGTCTTGAAGGCATCTTCGTGAAACACAAGAATGGGAGGCCACCCGTAATATTCAGGTACTTCCCTGGCCCTTCCTGTGGCTCCTGTGGGTAATAACTTTCTTAGTACGTATAATACATTTCTCACAAGTCTGTCTCAAGATCTTGTTACAACGTGGAAACACTCTCTTTCTAGAATGAGCTACCACTGGAATACAGTGTCCTTTTCAGTAAGCCACTTTGTTAAAAACCAAGTGTTCAGAACATCATGCTTATGATGATGACCTCTTATAAAATGCTTCAGTCTGTGTGACTTTTTTTTTGCCACGTGGAGGCCATGATCTGTTTTGATATGAGTTTTGTACTTGAGCTCCAGTTTCCAGGACTGTTTCTTACGAGAAGCCTAGAGCTTTCTTGTGACCCTAGTGATGGATCAGGTTTCTAAAATCCCAACATCTAAGCACATTTTGATTACTTATTTTCAGGTTTGTCACCTAGGCTGGATTGTCATGGCACGATCACAGCTACCGTGGCCTTGACCTGCCATTTTTTCAACCTCTGGAGTAGCTGTAACTACAGGTGTGTGCCACTAAGCCCAGCTAAGTTGTTGGGTTTTTTTTTTTCTTTTTTACTTTTTGTAGAGATGTGGTCTTGCTATGTTGACCTGGCTGGTCTCAAACTCCTGGGCTCAAGCGATCTTCCCATATCAGCCTCCCAATGTACTAGGGCTACAGGTGTGTACCACCATGTCTGCCTAATTTTTAAAAAATTTTTGTAGTGATGAGAGGTCTTGCTATGTTGCCCTGATTGGTCTCAAGCTTCTGTACTCAAAGCAGTCCTGCTACCTCAGCCTCCCAAAGTGCTGGGATTACAGGCATGAGCCACTGCACCTGGTCTAGTTTTTCCTTTTAAGGGCCACTGCTCTAAGCTGACATCTCTCCCTTTACTCCCTTTGCTTGGCTGCCTTTGGGCCCTGAATGCTGATGGTGATCATGACCAGAGTATGCACAGCTTGGAGAGCAGAGCCTCACTCCAACTTGCTGCCCTGGGCCTGGAGTCTCCCCTTTGGTGATTGCTCTCCTGTTCATCCACTTGTGAGGCCTTTCCACATGCCAGGTCACAGCAGGGGGAGGATAATGACCTGCGCTGCATGGGGGCCAGAGGTCACCTGGCAACTAAGGCAGCTGCTGCTTCCTCCATCTGGATAGAAGGGTAAAAACTGCCTGATTTAATATGATGCTAATCATCTTTAGGCTTAATGCTGAAATATGGAATCACTATTCAATTAATTTTATTTTTGTGAACAAATTTTAAGTACATCAATCTAATATGGAGAAAATTAAAGGGGTCACACTTGTTCTCCCGTAATCATTTTTACTTTTTATAAAATTTTACAGTTATGTAATGAGATTAAATAGCTGAATATGATGGCATTAGAGCATGTAAACTGGGATCTTAAGCCCTGGTGAATGGGTCACTCCCTGAGTTCCTGACATTAGAACTTGATTTTCACCCTGAAGCTTGTTGGAGTACCTGCTTGTTTTCTGTGCCTGATTTTACCCTGTGATCTGCAGCACTTACTGGGACTTGCGTGCTTCTGTGTCCTTCCCCTTCCCCTATGCCCCTTTGAGGGCAGCACTTTACTTTACCAACCTCGGTGTCCCTGAAACCTAGTGCAACTTCTGGCATTGTAAGAATGAGTGCCCTTTGTTCTGTTGAATGAATAAATGCGGCTGTGGCAACCAGCCAGTTTAGGGGTTTGGGTCATCAAGCGGTTCTCGCCAATGAGCACAATGCATCTGACATCTTTTATATACTCTCTTCCCTCATGTTGTACACGTTTACTTCTTGCAACTAACTGCTGTCACTTCGCCTAGAAGAGGCATGCTAGCTGATTAAAACCACCATTTTCTTTCAAAAATGATGAGCAACTATTGACTTAACGCATCAGGCTTAAGGAAGCATCACGTGTCGCATCCCCTGATGTCCCCACGAGCACTCACACTGCTTTTGTGTGCTATTCCTTAGGTGGCATGACATTGCTAACATGTCCCACAACAAGTCCTTTTTTGCATTAGAGCTGGCAAGCAAAGAGGAGACCATCCAGTTTCAAACTGTGAGTAAGCATCGGGGTGTGCGTGGAAGGTTTTCCCTAAAAGCTAGTAAGTTGGCATTTCTGCATGCCTGTGTGTTAGGACATTAACGAGATTAGATTTCATAATTTAATAAAACGTTACAAAGTTGCATAGCATTGTGCAAAATGGCATTTGACAAAAAGCGGTTGCTCAGTAAATCTTGTTGAATAAGCACTATCTGATCATGCTGACCCTTGAGTTAAACTTAAGGGTCCTGGTGGGGAGAAGAAAGCACAGATGGTTCAATCCCAGTGATTGATGAATAGAGCTGCAGAAATGCCATGTAATAGTAACTTACTTTTGCTTTCTTGACAAAGGCAAATATTGAGTTATGGATTCAAGTGTTTTGTTTAAACATGTCTTTATCTATCAAGAATAAAAGTTAATATTTTTATAATTTTTAAATTCCTAAAGTCATTTTGTAACTGTTTACTGTCAGAATCACACTGTTGGAACAGATTTTTTCTTCATAATTTAAGTACTACTTGTGGCAGTCATACAACAGGCATGGTGTTAGAAAATGGAAGAATCGCTGTGCTGAGAGTGACTGACATATTGTGTCTCCCAGTTGTCTTGTCCTCAGAAAACTCTGCGTTAAAAGGATTGGGCTGTATGTAAGCTTTCATATTCCTTTGTCCCTGTTTTGTTTGCCAGGAAGACATGGAAACAGCAAAGTATGTGTGGAGACTCTGCGTCGCACGACACAAATTTTATAGACTAAACCAGTGCAGCCTGTGAGTATATCCTGCTTGTGGAAATTGGAGAAAATAATGGATTTAAATATTTTCATCTTGACCTTCTTGTATCATCTTGAAAGGCAACTTTTTTTTTTTTTGAGTTGGAGTCTTACTCTGTCACCCAGACTAGAATATGGTGGCACAATCACTGCCACCACAGCCTCAACATCCTGGGTTCAGGTGATTCTACCGCCTTAGCCTTCCAAGTAGCTGGAACTGCAGGCATGTACCAGTACGTCTGGTTAATTTTTTGATTTATTGTAGAGATGAGGTCTCGTTATGTTGCCCAGCTGGTCTCCAACCCATGGGCTCCGGTAATCTTCTTACCTTAGCCTCCCAAAGGTCTGGGATTACAGGTATGAGCCATTGTACCTGGCCTCTCCACAGCCTTTCTTTTTTGAGTTGGAGTCTCACTCTGTCGCCCAGATTGGAGTGCAGTGGCCACTTCCGGCCACCGCAGCCTCGACCTGCTGGGCTCCGGTGATCCTTCCGCCTCAGCCTTCCAAGCAGCTGGAACTACAGGCACGCGCTACCATGCCAGGCTAATTTTTGATTTATTGTAGAGATGAGGTCTCACCAAGTTGCCCGGGTGGGTCTCGAACCTGTGAGCTCAGGCAATCCACTCACCTCAGCCTCCCAAGGTGTGGGATTACGGGCTGAGCCACCGAGCCTGGCTCCCACATCCTTTCTGTCCTCTCGCCCCTGGCGATGCAGCTGCTCCCACCTGGCCTCCTGCCTTCTTTGTCTCTAGTCAGTCTTCTGCGCAGAAAAGCAAAGAGGTAGCACTGCCCTTCAGTTACAGGTCCAGACCAAATCCGATTGGGCCCCTCCTCCACTCCTTCCTGGCAGGATTAGTGCAGGCTCCTGCTGTCCTCCCTCCCCTGCTTATCTGTCCCCGCCCAGCCGACCCTTGATTCTGGCTCCTGGGAGCCACTTCCTTACAGTACTGATGCCTTTCCAGCCTGGGCCTTTGCTGGAATGCCCTTCCTTCCCTACTCTGGCAGGCACTCTGTCATTTTTAAAGATTAGGTGGGTTTTTTTGTTTGTTTGTTTGTTTTGGAGATGGGGACTCACTGTTTTGCCCAGGCCTGTCTTGAACCCCTAGCTGCAAACGAGCCTCTGCCTTGGTCTCCCAAGGTGCTGGAATGACAGGTGTGAGCTACTGCGCCCTGCCCAAGATTGAGTTTTAAATGTAGCGCCCTGGACACCACCAGACATTCAGTTTACTCAGTCCCCTGTACCACTATGAAAATTCTGGTTTTTTCGGAGCTCTTTTACAGTTCATGGCAATGGTCCAGTAAATCCTTGCCATGTCAAGCATTATGCTGAGAGCCTCTGTCTTCTAGTCCTTACAGTAACCCTGTTTGTCAGGATTATCACTGCCCTGTTGTTGATGAAGGTGTGGAGACTTAGAGAAGGGAAATGTCTCACCCCGACGCATTGCTGTGGGGATGGGGGCCTACGGGGCTGGAACCTGTGCTGAGCCTGCTTGGCTGGGCGAGGAGTTGTGGCTGTCATTTTAATGTGGATTTCACTGGCCTCTTTTCCTATGGTGAGCTGTGAGGACAGGGTCTCATCTTTGTGTCCCGTGTGGCAGATGCCAGGTGGGTAAGGGCGCATTGAATGGTGACAGTGCTGGTGGCTCAGGAAGACCCTTGTGCTCCTCGGTGACAGTGACATAGTGGCACAGGGTGAAGAACCCTTGAACTCCTTGGTGACAGTGATAGTGGCACAGGGAGAAGAGTCTTTATGCTCCTTGGTGACAATGACAGTGGCACAGGGGAAAAAACCCATGTGCTCCTTGATGACAGTGACACAGAGGCACAAGGGGAAGAGCCCTTGTGCTCCTCGGTGACAGTGACATGGTGACATAAGGAAGATTCCTCATGCTCCTTGGTGACAGTGTTACAGGGAGAAGCCCTCATGCTCCTCGGTGATGGTGACATGGTGGCACAGGAAGAAGAGCCCTTGTGCTTCTCAGTGACAAGGATGGTAACCCAGGGAGAAGAATCTTTGTGCTCCTTGGTGACAATGATTGTGGCACAGGGAGAAGAGCTCTCATGCTCATCAGTGACCGTGACACTGGCACAGGGGGAAGAGCCCTCACATACTTTGGTGACAAGGACATGGTGGCACAGGGGAAGAGCCCTCCTGCTCCTTGGTGACAGTGGCACAGGGGAAGAGTCCTCATACACCTTGGTGACAGTGATGGCACAGGGGAAGAGCCCTTGTGCACCTCGGTGGCAGTGAGGGTGGCATAGGAGAAGAGCCCTTGTGATCCTCAGTGACCTTGACATGGTGACACAGGGGGAAGAGCCCTCATGCCCCTTGGTGACAGTGATGGTCATGCTCTTCAGTGACAGCAACATGATGGCACAGGGAGGAGAGCCCTTGTACTTCTCGGTGACAGGGATGGTGGTACAGGGAGAAGAGTCTTTGTGCTCCTTGGTGATGATGACATGGTGGCACAGGGAGAAGAGCCCATGCGCTCATTGGTGACACTGGCACATGGGAACAGCCCTCGTGCTCCTTGGTGACAAGGACACAGTGGCACAGGGGGAAGAGCCCTCACATGCCTTGGTGACAGTGGTGGCTGCACAGGGAGAAGAGCCCTTGCATTCCTTGGTGACAGTGACACGATGGTACAGGGAGAAGAGTCCTCATGATCCTTGGTGGCAATAATGATGGCACAGGGAGAAGAATCCTCATGCTCTTTGGTGACAGTGACACAGTGGCACGGGGGAGAATTCTTGTGTTCCTTGGTGAGTGACATGGTGGCCCAGGGAGAAGAGCTCCTGTACTCTTCATTGATAGCTACGTGGTGGCACGGGGGAAGAACCCTTGCAGTCCTTGTCTGAATTCCTTTTTATTCCTGGTTGTAGGTTGAGGAGGGGGAGGGCCTTTAGTCCCTTAGCACCAGGAGGGAAGAGGAAGGCCTTTCAAGTGGTAGCTCTGCGTCACGGGGTGTGGTCAGGAGATGGTGGGGATTCACACCGAGGCCCCAAAACGCCCTCCTCTCTGCTCCCCTCCCCCATCCCCAACACTGATCTGAAATGGGATGGCAAGGCTAGCTGCACTCCTCTGTGACATGCAAAACCTTCTCTGCAGGTGCGCCTGTGTGGGAAGTGTGCCCCCTGGCGGTGAGATCAGAGGCACTCAGCCTGGGAGAGTCGTGGCATTTGGGGCTCCCCAGCCTGGCCTGGCCACCTGGTCACCTGTGGCATTATTCCATGCAGAAGCGATTCCTAATATGGAAGCCATAAATTCATGGTCTCTTAGACTAGGCACCTGCATTTTTGAGGCTTTACCACGTTTAAGGGCATTCATGGTGTGGAGTCATCATTAATTCAGGTTATTCCTTTTCTGGAAAATACTGGAGAATCTCTCTTTTTAATAAACCCTAAAGTACAGTCCCTTTCTGATAGGCATCCATTTTGGTTGATGGCTAGAGCCCTTTTTAAAAAGTGAAGTGTTTTGGGGATAAATTACTACTTAGGAACAACTTTTAAATTTAGAGGAAAAAGTAACAACAGGTTGTTTGCGGTAAATGATTATGAAATCTAATTTTTAGAATATTGCTGTTTATTGACAACTATGAATACAGCCACATTAATGCTGTCAGTTACCTATAGCATATCCACATGAAGGACATCCAATTCTTTTTACAATGGAATAAGTGTGTTTAAAGTGTGCTTTTAGTCTCTGTATATGCAGTAGAGTGTGGCAGCCGATTTACACGAATGATTCCTGTGTAACCACTTATGATTCATTCTGTGGGAAGCAAGTATTTTTTTTAACTTTTATGTTTTTCACTAACCTATATCCTCTCAATGAAGGAAACAAGGATATGTCCTTGCAAGAATTTTTTTCCCATGTAAAGTAAATGAAGCTTTTAATATTAGCTTTTAAAATTCTGACGGGTAATATAATAACTGTAATCTTTCTTTTAAGGCTCTCAATACAGATTGTTTAGTTGTGTGTCATCATAATGATTCTGAAGTGTTGGTGGACTTGTTCTCGTGGTCAGACCAGCGTTCTGTGGTGTGACAGGCACAGAGCCAGCTGGTGGGTTCTGGATGTCAGGGTCAGTCTGGGCCGACTGGCCTGGGAGATGGGTTCTTCTCACAAGGGAAAAGAGTGCTTGACTCCCAGAGGGTCCCCTCCTCCCCACCCCAATGTCCAGTAGGGCTTGGGCTGGCCTTCCGTGGTTCCCCTCTTCACCCAGGTGGTGATATTTTAGTATTTATACAGTGGGACAGTTCAGCAGTCCTGATCCACAACAGCTACTGTAGGGAGAATCATCTTTTGATGTCAACCAAGGCTTAACCACATTAGATACATGAGAATTCCTGTTTTTAAAATTTACGAAATGGGGATAACGGGATGCTTATTTGGTATTCCTTTAGGATTGGACCGAGAATTAAATGAGATGATAATGTCAATCTATCAGGTACAAAAGCTCCCCCCCATCCCCCAAGCAGAACTGGTCTACTATAAGGAGCCTCCCTAGTTTCCATGAGAAACAGACCAGGGAGGAAAGGTCTCAGGTCTCAAAGGGTCCTAGGTTGGGGCTTTTCTCTCCTTTCTCTGGGTGTCCTCTCACCTGCAGCAGGAGTGGCAGAGGGCCCCAGAGACTACAGGGAACCCTGGGCTTCAGGCTGCCTCAGGCTAAGTGCGGTGAGGAGGGTGTATGTTTCTCAGCTCAGGGCTGCTGGTGACTGTCATGACCAGTGTCCCCCTTGCTTCTGGAGACTCCTATGATCAGGAGACCAACTGGAGGAACAGCCTGCCTGAAAGGGATGGGTTGTCCCACCTTTGAGGCATGCGGTAGGACTTGAAGGGACCATGGGAAGAGGGGGCATCCCTGCCCATTTCAGTCTCTAGGCCCGTGGTGTAGAGGCCACATGGTGTGAGGCTCCTCGGTGTGGAGGCCATGCGGTGTCACCCCCAGGGAGGAGTGAGGTAGGAAGACGCTGGAGGCCAGGTGAGGAGCAGCCCCGGGGCCAAACCATGCGGCCTCTGGGCATGGGGACACAGGCCTTGGAGAGCTAAAGGCAGGCAGCTTCCTTCCAGAGGGGGTCCTTGCACAGATGAAGGTCAGTATCGCCCTGGAAGCCCACGTCATGGGCCCAGGGTGAGGCTGGGCCTCCCCTTGCCAGTTCCCAGTTACCCCAGATTATCTCTGCCAGGCTTGTTCCCCTCCCTGCCTGTAGCACCAGGAGCCACACCTGGGCTGGGGCAGGCACCACGGAACCTGACCAGCAGCCTAGCAGCAGGCCGCACACAGGCCAACCTCCCCTGGATAGGGAGAAGAAGAGCCTGTTTTTCCTTCCTTTGACTAGGGCAAGCTCAAGAGGGAAAGTCAGTGAGGCAAGCATTCCGTCATCCAACACTTTTTTTTTTTGAGTCAGGGTCTTACTTTCTCACCCAGATTGGAGTGCAGTGACTCAATCTTGGCTTGCTGCAGCCATGACCTCCTGGGCCCTTGTGATCCTCCTGCCTCAGCCTCCCAGGTAGCTGGAACTGCAGGCATGTACCACCACACCCAGCTAATTTCTCGTACTGGAAGGGTGTCGCTATATGGCCCAGGCTGGTCTTGAACTCCTGGCCTCAAGAGATCCTCCTGCCTTGGCCTCCCAAAGTACTGGGATGATAGTCATGAGCCACCACATCCAGCCTCGATGCATTTTTTAAAAAATTGTTATTTATTGATTGGCTTACATTATTATTATTTTTTTACTTTGGAGTTGGGTGCATGCGAGGACTTACACTGTGTAAGTAAATTGCGTGCAGGTGGGGTTTGAGCTTCTAGCGGGCTCTCTCGCCCCTTGGTAGTGACCTGGTACCCAGGTGTGGTTGTGGTCCTTATCCCTCCTCCCTCTAGCCGTGTCCAGTGTCTGCTGTTCCCATCCTTGTGCTCATATGACCTGTGATTGGGGCCCACTTATGAGTGATCGTTTTTGTGATAGTTTATGTAGAATGATGGTCTCCAGTTGCATCCATATTTCTACAAAGGACATGATTTTGTTCTTTATGTCTGCACAGTATTCCATCATGTGCATGGACCATATTTTCTTTATCCTGTCCACTTTTTTTAAGTTGTGAAAGCAAGATTTATTGAGAGGACAGAAAAGTTCCCACAGTGGGAGGGGACCCAAGGAGGTTGCCTGGTCCTGTCTACTTTTGATGGGCATCTGGTTTGCTTCCATGTTTTTGCTCTCGTGAATAGTACAGCAGTGAACATGTGTGTGCAGGTGTCTTTTTGGTAGAGCGATTTATGTTCCTCTGGGTATATTGTCAGAAGTGGGATTGCTGGATTGTATGGAAGTTCAATTTCTAGTTCTTTGAGAAATCCATACCGCTTTCCATAAAGGTTGAACCAGCTTACACTCCTACCAACAGTATAGAAGCATTGAAGCGTTCCCTGTAGCCATGTCAACACCTGCTGGTTTTTAACTTACTAATGATGGCCATTCTGACAGGTGCTAAGTGTTATCTTGTAGTTTGATTTGCATTTCTCTGATGATTAGTGAGGCTAAGCATTTTTTCATACATTTGTTGATACTTGAATGTCTTCCTTTGAAAAGTGTCAGTTCTTTTTTTGTAGGGGTGTTGTTAGGTCAGAATCCCAGTGGGTCCTCCAAAATGTTAGGTTGAGCCCACTGGGGGAGTGTCTGTGGGTCTGGTGCTGTGTGAAAGATGCAAAGAATTTCATAGACGTTAGATTGAAAAATATATTTTATTTTATTTTTTTTTGAGTTGGATTCTCACTCTGTCACCCACCACAGCCTCGACCTGCTGGGCTCCGGCGATCCTTCTGCCTCAGCCTTCCAAGT
>NW_007246495.1:161918-169365 GCF_000164805.1 Carlito syrichta
TCCACTCACCTCAGCCTCCCAAAGGCGTGGGATTGCAGGCTGAGCCACTGAGCCCGGCTCTGAAAATATAGTTTATTTAGAAAATAAATTAGAGGGAGGGAGGGAGGAAGGAGAGATTCTCCTCAAGGTAGAGGAGGGGACCAAGGCTAGGAAAATAATGGCGGCTATAGCTCAAAGAGCTGCATGGCTAGACCAGAATTTAGCAAAGCAATGCCCAGTGGCTGCTTGAGGTTGAATGCTTTTAAACTTTCACTTTGATGGATGAAGGTCGTTAAGGTGATTGGGTGGTTGTCTGCTCAATGTCATCACAGAGGGCAGGTACACACGTCAGGTGATGGCCGGCAGGCAGATGAGTGGGTTAGTCACATGTCTGTTGCTGTGGTGATAGGGTCTGTGTCATAAAGGGTTGATTAGATTAACATGTTTACAGAACAAGCTGGGGAAGGGGTTGTAAAACAATTATCAGTAGCTACCTCTGAGAAACTGGTTCTGTCCTTGATTAGAAGGGCAAGTTAAGTAATGTTAACAGAATATGACAGAACTAGGCAGTATCAAGATGGCTGCTCATTGGGTATGTCTGATTCCATCTTATGTCCTTTCAGATGGAGTCTCACTGTGCTGCCCAGGCTGGTCTTGAGCTCCTGGCCTCAAGCGATTCTCCCATCTAGCCTCCCGAGTAGTTAGGATTACACATGAGCCAGCAACACGTTTTTTTTTTTGTTGTTGTTGTTAGTCACCATCTCACTCCCCTTCATTAGCTACAAACATGCAGGAAAGGAATCTCAAAAGCCAAGTGGGGATGCTCTTGGAAAAGGGAGCTCAGCCCTCCGTGTGTAGGAGGAAGCATCAACTCAGTCCTCACTCACTGTGTCATTCATTTGTTCAGCCAATGTTTGGGAGCTTCCCGTGTGCTAGGCACCCGGGATGCCATGGTGTGTCCTTGGAGTTCATGGAGCTTATGTGTCAGTTGAAGCTTGGAGGGTTCAGACCCATCTCTGTGAGAGGCCGTCACTTGGGAACCTGGCAGAGCTGCTACTTGATGCCGTGTGACCGGGAGTGACCTACTTTCTCCAAGTATCAGTGTCCTCATCTGTGGAATCCGGATAATAACTGGGCCTCCCTTATGGGCATGGTATCAGATTCCAGGGGATAATCATGCACTGTCCTTAGCATGGTTTCCATGCTAGCAACATGGAGTTTACTCGGGCTGGCAGGGTCTCGCTGTGTCGCCCAGGCTGGCGTGCAGGGGCTCTTCACAGGGGCGACTATTGCACATTACAGCCTTGCACTCCTGCTCTCTGGCGGTCCTCCCACCTCAGCCTCCCAAGTACCAGTGACTACAGGCGTGTGCCACCATGTGTGGCTCAGCCTTTTTTATTGCCTTCTTTGGTGCACACATTCTAGTGGTATCTTCTCAGCGTTCTTGAGCTGTCATGTTTTTAGCAGCACCCGTCAACATAGTGACTGCCCCAGAGGTTGGAAACCACAGCCAATAGTCTCATTGGCTTCTCTTCATGCTGAATTGAGAACAGCTGTCCTCTGTGTCGACTGCATTTACAGGACAGTGCCAGTAGGAGAGAGGAGGTGAGAATGTTGGAGCTGGTGGTGAGGGGCCAAGCGGAAGGTTATCGCATGGTTTGCTGTGTTTACAGACCTGGTGTCTGCAGTGGGCAGTGTTATCTCCGCACAGGGTGCCAAGATGCCGTCATGTGCCCAGGCTCTGCATCTAGGGTTTTGCGTTCCGCACTCTTCAAGTTTCATTTCTGTCCCAGGTTGGGCAGCTGTGGACATGTCGTTGGAGTTTGTTGAAAAAGAATTCTGCGAGCAATGCTTTCTCTCCATTTCTGAATTCTTTTTTTTTTTTTTTTTTTTGAGTTGGAGTTGCTGAGGTTGGAGTGCAGTGACATGCTCATGGCTACTGCAGCTTCAACCTACTAGGCTCAGGTGATCCTTCTGCCTCAGCCTTCCAAGTGGCTGAAACTACAGGCATGCACTACCACGCCTGGCTAATTTTTCAATTTATTATAGAGACGAGGTCTCGCCAAGTTGCCCAGGATAGTCTTGAATCCCTGGGTTCAGGCAGTCCTCCTGCTTTGGCCTCCTAAAGTGCTGGAATTACAGGGGTGAGCCACACTGCACCCTGCTAAGTTCATAGTGCTTCGAAAACTCAAGTTTAGTCCATTGAGACAGGGAGTCTCTAACTGAACAGAAGACTCAGGACCCAGTTTGCCCAGACTTAGCCCTGACGATGGGAGTAAACGAGACAGAGAACATCTTAAGGCTGCAGGATGCCATATCTCCAGCTGTGGGGCATGAGGTCCACGGGACGTATGAACATGCAGTTAAAAGGCCAGATGCACCATGCAGACCTGTTTTCAGCAAAATAAATACCGGAAGAACAGGTCACCCTTTGAAAAAGAGATGTATTTTTTTTTTTTTTGTCAACAACCTGAATACTTTCTAGTGATAATGAAATTATTTTTAAAAAGTCATCCTGTAAAAGCAGCTATAAGCTGGGTATAGTGGCTCATACCTGTAATCCCAGCACTTTGGGAGGTGGAGGTGAGAGGATTGCCTGAGCTCAGGGAAAGACCTGCCTGGGCAACTTGGTGAGACCTTGTCTCTACAATTAATTTAAAAAAAAAAAAAAAATTAGCCAGGCATGGTGGCATGTGCCTGTAGTCCCAGCTACTTGGAAGGCTGAGGTGAAAGGACCACCTGAACCCAGCAGGTCAAGGCTGTGGTGGCTGTGAGCATGCCACTGCACTCCAGCCCAGGCAACAGTCGTACTCTGAACTGAAAAAAAAAAAAAAAGGAAAAATCTATAGTCACCTGGTGTTAGGCTCATAATGTGCACTAGTTTTCTTTTTGTTTCAAAAGTCTCAAAAATAAGCTAATATTCAAGACTTGAATATAAGACACCTGTTGTTAGAGTGCTAAGAAGAATGTTGATTTAGGAAACATGAGGCTTGATATTATAAAATTGGCTGATTAAATGGATCAAATGTTCACCTTGGGGTGATGAGTTTTCTAGTAGTTAGTTCTTAGAATACCATAACCAAAGGTCACAAAATATTTTCATCATCAGTTATGTGTCACATAAGCTCATGAGCCAGGAACAGATGGTAAAAGGTTTAAGAAAAAGGTCTTTAACAAAAGTACATGTCACCAACAACGCCAAGAATCTGATGTGTTCCTAGATCTTACTTGCAATAAAACTGACCACACAGAAGAACAAAAAAAATCTTGCCTTTATTTAAAAACAGTAGTTACAGATGGGCTTTTTTTTTCTTTTTCTTTTTCTTTTTTTTTTGAGTTGGAGTCTCACTCTGTCACCTAGACTGGAGTAGAGTGGCCGCTTCCGGCCACTGCAGCCTCGACCCACTGGGCTCCGGCGATCCTTCTGCCTCAGCCTTCTGAGTAGCTGGAATTACAGGCACGCGCTACCATGCCCGGCTGATTTTTTGATTTATTGTAGAAATGAGGCCTCACCAAGTTACCCAGGTGGGTCTCGAACCCGCGGGCTCAGGCAATCCACTTACCTCAGCCTCCCAAGGCGCAGGATTACAGGCTGAGCCACCGAATCCGACTTTCTTTTTCTTTTTTAAAGCTAATTATTTATTCTAAGATGGAACTTGCTGTGTGAATAGTTTAAAATCACCAGGTAAAAGTCAGCATTCCTTAACACTCTTAGGTGCTTTTAGAAATATATATTTAGCTGGGCACAGTGGCTCAGGCCTATAATCCTGGTACTTTGGGAATCCGAGGTGAGAGGATTGCCTGAGTGCAGGGGTTTGAGACCAGCCTGGGCAACTTGGCGAGACCTTTAAACTTTATAATAAACTTTAAAAAAAATTAGCCGGGCGTGGCGGCACATGTCTGTAGTTCCAGCTACTTGGAAGGCTGAGGCAGAAAGATCGTCTGAATCCAGCAGGTTATATACAGGTGCACAACACCGTGCCCAGAATCATTATTGAGTCACCAAAATTATAAATTCATCTCTTTATCATGTTTGCAGTGTGTGTTTAATAGACTTTTAATTAAAGGAGTCCTTACTGCTTCTGGTTTCTGGGTGGACAGGTGAGGCTCACCTCAGGATGGAAGTAGAGGCCATCAGGGCTCACCTGGCGCAGAAGAGAAGCATCTGCTTCCCTGGACAAGCATGGGATATCATGGCCTTGTGTCTGCCCCCTGCTCCTGGCCACTCCACGGTTCACCAGTTGGGCTGGGAATGATGCTCCTGTGACCCCTCTGGAGATTCAGGCACTGATGTGGCCAGGGAGGCTGGGGCCTCGGGGTGTGGGTTGAGAGTTGGGGTGGTGGGAAGGAACAGGCTGACAGAGACCCTCCCTTCTCTTCTCTGATCCATGACAAGTTCATGTGTCTTTTTCACCTTAGATTTGTTGTTTTGTTTTCTTGTGTCTCACATGTACTCACACGCAAGCACTCTTCTCAATGACATCTTATTTCACAGGCAAACTCAGGCCATCCCGGTGAACCCGGTCAGGCGGAGGTCATCCTCAAGGGTGTCCCTGGTAAGAAGGAAAATACTGGCTTTCTTCTTTTAGTGGTGTGCTTTTCCTTAATAAAATATGCCTGCTAGTGATAATTTTGAGCTTGAACCATGGAAGTGTGCTGAAGCTTGATCATTTAGCCAAAGAAACAGTGTCTTTTCCACAGGTCTGACCTAGTATTTATATTATACATGTTGAAATACCAAGACCAACCTGATAGTAGGAACTTTGACTGTTAGCCAAGAGTAACTATGAGCTGGTATATATTTAAAACTTACATGACTTGTCTAAGAAGACTGAAAATACTATACATAGGCCTCTTACATTCAAATGTTCATACAAGGAAATTTGGGTCTGTCCCCTCTTGCTCTTAACTTTTTATATATATTTTTTTAATTGGGTCTCTCTCTGTCACCCAGGCTGGAGCATGGTGGCACGAATACAGCTCACCTCAGCCTTGACCTCCTGGGCTCAAGTGGTCCTTCAGCCTCTCTAGTAGCTGGTACTATAGGCATGTGCCACTACAATGGGCTTATTTTTTGTAGACCTGAGGTCTTGCTGTGTTGCCCAGGCTGATCTTGAACTCCTAGTATCAAGCAATCCTTCCACCTCAGCCTTCCAAAGTGCTGGTATTACAGGTGTGAGCCACTGCACCTGGCTCTCTTACTCTTTTTTTTTTTTGAGTTGGGGTCTCACTCTGTTGCCCGGGCTGGAGTGCAGTGGTACACTCATGGCCACCACAGCCTCGACCTGCTGGGCTCAGGTGATCCTTCTGCCTCAGCCTCCTGAGTAGCTGGGACTACAGGTGCGTGCCACCATGCCTGGTTAATTTTTTGATTTTTTGTAGAGACGAGGTCTTGCCATGTTGCCAGGCTGGACTCTGACCTTTCTGGATGCAGATTATCTTGTGCTGTAACATCCTTGGTGTCATTACACAGGGCGTGGCACTGTCCGTTTTGGGGGGGAACATTGAAAGTGACATATATCGAAAGAGCTATACTGCGTCTTCATGTTTATTTTCCATATTGAATGTATTCAACTCCTGGAAGTTTTTGAACACAGGGACGATCCAGAGACAATGGCATTACCTGTATGTCACAGTCAGCGAGTTCTAACCCTGTGCCCCCCTTTCCATTTCCAGCCCCAGCCCTATGTGATGCCGCCGGCCCCACTGCACTACAACGGCCACTACACTGAGCCCTATGCTTCTTCCCAAGGTACCATGCTTGACCCCACCTGCCGGGTGTGGGTCAGACTATGGGGGCTGGAGACCTTGAGGCCTGCGTGGTCTTTGGCTGAAGTTATGCCCAGATCATTGTCATGGTAACAGCCCTCCTGCGCTCCTAAAAGCAGCCATCACCTCCAGGTTCCTGGATGTATGTAAAAATAGGCACTATCCAGTTGAGATGCTGGCACAGTCCCTTTGGCCCATGGGAGCTCATCAAGCTGGGTCCTGTGTCCTCCCGAGTAGCTTGTGGGGGCCTCCTTGTTTTCTGCCAAAGACCCCAGGCTGTCTTTGTTTCCTGCCAGAGACTTTCCGGTGTAAAGTTTGAAATACTCGGTTGCCATGTGTTCATGTGTGAAGTGTAAGGAACTGTGTCACAACGGTGACCATCATCTAACATTCACTTCATAGGAGGAGGACCCCAAAAAACCTGGAATTTATTTTTAAAAAATTGTGTCTTTATTCTTCCATGTTTAAACTTCAGTCACCTTTGAAGGCCCCTTGCATGCCTTGTGGAGCCTGGCCATGCCCACCTGCCCCCCCATGGCCCCTTGTCTTCCTCAAGGCTGTTTGACCTCTCCTCTCTGGCCACATCCAATACCCCGTTGGGAGCTACCCTCCCTCCTCTGCACTCTGTGCCTCAGTCTTCTCCCCCCTTGAGTTGTGGTGACTGTGGTACCCCTTCCCCTGTCTGCGTTCCCATCTTTTCCCTTCCACCCTTAGTGTGGTCCTGTCCACCTAATGGGGACACAGGCGATGGGATGGCTTGCGGGGTTCAGAGGAGCCTGCAGGTGAGGATGCCGGCTGGGTGGGAGGCCGGTGCAGACAGGCTGAGGAGCCAGCAGGCAGCAGTGGGGACCTGGTGAAGCACGTTATCAGCTGGCAGAAGGAGACAGCGTTCTGTGACACGGCCATGCTGGGAACACTGGCTTAGGTCTGGCTCATCTTGACCGACGTCAGATCCTGAATGCCCTGTGAGGAGGCAGAGCCATCCGTCCTGTAGGTCTTCAGGGTCTCCCAGATGGTGTGGTGAATACAGGTTACTGCAGCAGGGATTTTAACATGGTAGGCTAAAAATGTCGCTAGTCCAGTCTAAAAATCTCACTGTGAACTGATGTGAGATCTCATTTATTTTTTAAGCAAGAATCTCATTCTGTCGCCCAGGCTGCCTTGATATCTTGGGCTCGGGCCATCCTCTGGCCTTGGCCTACAGCTGTGTGCCACCAGGTCTGCCCTTCCTTTTAAACGTCTCATTTTGAACTGACTTAAGCGTGTGTGTTCGTTCTTTCTCTCTCTGTCTCTCGCTCTCTCTCCACCCCCCACCTTTCCCTCTACCCTCTCCCTCTCCCACTCCCTCAAATTCTGTAGAGACGGAGTCTTGCCATGTTGCCCAGGCTGGTCTTGAACTCCTGAGCTCAAGCAGTCCCCTCGCCTCGGCCTCCCCACGTGCCGGGATGACCGGCGTGCGCCACCGCGCCCGACCCTCCTCTTACACGTCTGGCTTTGAACTTCTTGTTTCAGACAACCTCTTTGTGCCCAGCCAGAACGGATACTACTGTCACTCGCAGACGAGCCTGGACAGAGCCCAGCTGGACCCCGGCGGCCGGACCCGGAACGGCAGCGTCTACAGCGCGCACAGCACGGGCTCCCTCAACAGCCCGCAGCCCTGCCTGCAGCCGTCGCCCGCGTCCTCCAACCCCAGCCTCCC
>NW_007246495.1:169694-177481 GCF_000164805.1 Carlito syrichta
GCCTGCGCGCCAGCCGCAGCCACCCGGACCTGGTCACGCGGCGCGTGCACCACGCGGTGCAGACGTTCCAGGAGGACAGCCTGCCGGTGGCGCACTCGCTGCAGGAGGTCAGCGCGCCGCTCTCGGCCCGCCGCGCTCCCCCGCGCAGGGGCAGCGTCGAGGCGGCGGCGCCGGCCCCGTGCCTGGACGCACTGCGGCTCGGGGACGGGGCGGCCGGGCGGGGTGGCCCGGCCCACGCGCACGCCAAGTCCCCGTCCGACGCCACCATGCTGGTCCACAGCAGCGAGGACGAGGGCGAGGGCGGTGCCGGCGAGGAGCCTGTGGCCGCACCTCCCACACGAGCGAGTGCGTCCGGCCACCCGTGCCCCGCTCTGGGGCCCCTGCACATCCTCGAGCCCCGAAGCCCCGATACCGAGGCCCCCTGGGCCCGGAGAGACGGGCTGCTGACGCCGTCGGTGTCTGAGTCCGACCTCACCACGTCAGGGCGGTACCGTGCCCGGAGGGACTCCCTGCACAGGAGGCCGGTGTCAGACCTCCTCTCTGGAAGGAAGGACGTGGTGGAAGGCCTCCCACCCCTAGGGGTAAGCTGCCTCTCGGCGCGGGGCCTCCAGCCAACGGACGCTGCTCCCGCTCTGTCTGTGGCCTTGTTGTTGACTCGTGACTTCTGACTTTTTTCAGCTTATCTTGTTCTTTTAAAGTTTTTCACCCCCCAGCCCATTACCCTATTTTTGTCTCACGTGGAGCACGGGTGAATTTATAGAAATGATGGGGGAGGATTCAAATGTTCGTGGTTTTTTCCTAGATAATACATGAGATGAATTTGGGTGCAGTGTCTCACGCCTGTCATCCCGGCGCTTAGGAAGGCTGAGGCAGGAGAATTGCTTGAGCCTAGGAGTTTGGACCAGCCTGGGGTATATAGTGAGACCCCCCATCTCTAAAAAATTAAGTTAGCCAGGGGTGTTAGCACGTGCCTGTGGTCCTGACTATTCAGGAGGCTAAATGGGGAGGGTCCTTTGAGCCTAGGAGGGCGAAGCCAGCCTGGGAGGCATAGTGAGACCTCATCTGTACAAAAAGTAAAAAAATTAGCTGGGCATGGTGACATGTGTCTGTAGTCCCAGCTACTCAGGAGGCTGAGGTGAAAGGATTGTCTAAGCCCAGAAGGTTGAGGCTGCCATGAGCAGTGATTGTGCCTCTGTACTCCAGCCTGCACAACAGAGTAACAGAGTGAGACCCCGACTCAAAAATAAAATTTAAAAGACCATGAATGAGATGAAGTGAAAAGGTGACTGTCTGAGGCTCTCGTGTGGCATGGAAGAGTGAGCGAGATGTTTTGGTAACTTTGTTGTGTAAAGAGGGGGAGGAGGATGCAGTCTCTTACTGTAGCCAGGATGGCCTCGCAAACTACCCATCGGATGCCATGGAAGCTGCAGCACCTCAGGGCTGCATTTGTGCAGTTTGCTCAAGAGATGCCCGAGAGCCGCATCCAGGCATGTGTTCTCATTCTGCATCTTATTCTCAAGGTCGGAGTCTGTGGTGCAGCTTGAGTGTCTTAGCCATGATCTCTGAGGACTTTTGGAGTTGGAAAGGTGGCCCTTGGTCAAGACGAAACCCTGGGACTCCATGTCTCTTCAAAAGAAAGCGTACATGTGCTGACAATCTGAGGGAGGCCCTTGCAGAAAATGCAACTCTCACATTCAGTGTGATCCGTAAATATGGATGAAGCACTTTGTACCTGCTGAAGGAAAACATGAAAGTGCAGAGTCATGGCACCTCGCCACCGTTCCCGGCCATCACAAGCTGAGCATAACATTTGCCCTGTGGTGTCCGGGTTACAAGCAGCCTGTTATGCCCGTTTTACAGATGAAGCAACAGGCTTAGATAAGCTAAGGAACTCTCCCAAGTTGCCCAGCTCTGAGTGACTGACCTGGAATCTTAACCCCTGTTTATCTCTGCATCTGTTCTCTCGTCTTCCACCCTGTTCTGCATCAAGGTAGATGGGACCATATTTTAATAAGTTATCACTGCTTGAAGCCTCGCTTTTCTGACTGTGGCTTTGTTGCAAAGTGTGTCCACGAGGGCATCTTGTTGCCTGGTGTGGGCCCCCAGCTCTGCCTGGCCTACGCCTCCATTCTCTGACCTCTGCTTCCCTGTCTTCACTCCCTTCCCAAGTGTGGGAGCCAAGCCCGTGTGCTGAGGACACCCGTCTGTCTCCCAGTGGCCTGGAACCTGGCCCTCTCGGTCTCCTTGGCTGGGTGGCACCTGCAGACCTGAGACCTGTCTCAGGGTGGGTCTGGCCTCGTGTCTGGGAGCTTCTGAGCCACTAGGAGTGTCTTGAGAAGCAGGAAGAGCTCCCACAGTGTTCCAGTGCTTCTGGGAGACATGAACATCTACGGATGCAAACGACTGACATGGGCGCTGTAGGCTTATCATCAGTTTGGGTTTGAATTTGAAAGTTATTTTTGGCTGGGCTCAGTGGCTCAGCCTGTAGTCCCGGCACTTTGGGAGGTTGAGGTGAGTGGATTGCCTGAGCCCTGTGGGTTCGAGACCAGCCCCGGCAACTTGGCCAGACTTCGTCTCTACAATAAATCAAAAATTAGCCGGGTGTGGTAGTACATGCCTGTAGTTTCGGCTATTAGAAGGCTGAGGTGGATGGATCGCTGGAGCCCAACAGGTTGACGCTGGGGTGGCCATGAGCGTGCCACTGCACTCTAGCCTGGTTGACGGAGTGAGATTCCAATGAAAAAAAGAAAGTTATATGTAATTTTTCCTGAGGTACAATCGTACCTGGATAGCAAAGGCTAGGGCTGCAGGTGGGCCAAGCTTGAGGGTGCTGGCTGATGGGCAGTGATTCAGGGTGGGGACAAGGTGTGGGTGGATTTTCCAAAGTAACACTACCTGTGTCCCAGAGCCAGCTGGCCAGGGCTGTTTATAGGTAACACTCTTTCCACTGCATGAAGAACTGTCTTTTGCTTTTATTTGACCCAAGTGCTTTCCTCAAGTCATATTTGTTTTTAGTATAGCTCAGTATTCAAGTGTTTTTATCTATCTGTGTTTTTTTGAGTCAGGACCTCACTCTTGTCACCCAGGTTGGAGTGCAGTGCCACAGTCACAGCTTACCACAGCCTCAACGTCCTGGGCTCAGGCAATCTCCCGCCTCAGCCTCCCGAGTAGCTGGGGCTACAGATGCACAATGCCGTGCCCAGCTAATTTTTTTTATTTTTTGTAGAGACAAGGTCACACTCCTAGGCTGTCTCAAACTCCTGGGCTCAAGCAATCCTGCCTCGGTCTTCCAAAGTTCTGGGATTACAAGTGTGAGCCACTGTGCCTGGCCTGGTTCTCATAAAATACAAACTTTCTCTCACTGACTTTTTAAGACCCACAACATTAATGTGATTGGCTTATGTTCTTTCCCCCTCTAACCGTGTAAGGGATTCTACCTAAAGCGTGTGGGTGGCAGCCGTAGTGAGGGGAAGAGTTCAGGTCCCTGGAGCTCAGAACCCTGAGCCTGCATCTGGCCCCTGCCGTTGTTAGCTCTGCTCAGTGGGCGGGACCCTTCCAGCACCAGAACCTCAGCTTCCACATCTGTGGCACGGAACTGTCATCCCTGCTCTGCCTGCCTGCGGCATTCAGTCCCATACGAGGTTAGGCATGAAGAATTGCATGTCTGATTTGGCAGAACTCGAGAAAGATCACTTGTATTGCTTTGACACTGATTACCTTCTAAAAAGGCAGCTGTGTGACCCTGGGAGGCTGTTTAATCTCTCTGTGACTTGGTTTTCATAGGGTAAATGAGAGGGTCCCAGAAAGCTCTGGGGGAGAAATGAGGTCCTGGCCCATGCAAGTGCTCAGTAGTATTAACTTGCTGTGGCAAGGTGGTGTCACACATCTAACTCCATGGCTTCCTGGGAGTTGAAGAGGCCTCTCCCTCCTCCCTCTTCTACTCTCTGACCCTCCTTAGTAACATGGATTGCCATTATCTTGTTTCATTGTTACAACAGACAGATGTACCAATGTGAATGAAGGTTACAGAGGTTTAGTATTAACAATAGTGAAGTCAATAGCGGACAAGCAGGGACGCTTTGGAACACTCCACCTGCCTCCACAGCCGGGGCTAATTACTGTCTTGCGGGCAGACGGGTCTGGGCCTGAGTGCCATCTTGCAGACAGGCAGGTTTGGGTGCTCACACAACTGCTGCATATCCCTTCTTGGTTGCACCCTTTAGTCTTGTGGTTCTCACGTGAGAACTTACGTGCAGGTCATACATTCATAACCATGCACATATGTGCCAGGCTAATGGCAGGATTCAAGACTGGTTTTTTTTTTTTTTTTTTTTTTTTGAGTTGGAGTCTCACTCGGTCGCCCAGACTGGAATGCAGTGGCCACTCCCAGCCGCCGCAGCCTCGACCTGCTGGGCTCCAGCGATCCTTCTGCCTCAGCCTTCCGAGCAGCCGGAATTACAGGCACGCGCTACCACGCCCAGCTGATTTTTTGATTTATTGTAGAGATGAGGTCTCGCTGCCCAGGTGGGTCTCGAAACTGGGGGCTCAGGCAATCCACTCACCTCAGCCTCCCAAAGGCGTGGGATTACAGGCTGAGCCTCTGAGCCCGGCTCGAGGCTGGTTTTGACCACACACCTTTTTTCTTCAAATCCAACTTTTGTACTGACCGTCAACCAGGCAGCTTTACCAGCGTTCAACGTGGGGCATCTTGAGTCATTTTCAGGCCAAGAAGTGCTGGAACCAGCTTGCGTTGGCTGGTGAGAAGAGCCAACTGTTCAGTTTTCGGGAATCTTGTGGGCCAGTGGATGTGGCATTAGCAATCTGAAATTGGCTGTGGTGGGAGTATTTACACCATGGAAATGGGCAGATGTGGATCAGAGCTGCTTTCCATAGGAACCAGTTGTTAATTGTTACCAGCATGGCACTATTTTCTGCACACTTTAGAATCATGGAATGTGAGCCTCAGCTGGAACCTTGGAGTCTGTGTCTATGTCTGTCTCTATCTTTCTGTCTCAATAAGGCTTAGCCATGAAAGGTGACCTTCCTCTGGACGCTAACCCAGCACTCTCCCCATTCCTAGCCCAGGCTGTGTTATGTGGGCAGCCCATGATCAGACATGAGTTGTAACATTAATATCCATCCCATCAAGCTTTCCGGTTAGGTGCCGGTTAGAGTCTCCACTTACGGTAACGGTCCTTCAGTACTTTTTCTCCTCGCCAAAATGCCTCTTCTCTGTTTTTGCTCTATTATCTTGATCCTGGGGCTTCGTGGGCTGTTATAGGCTGGAATAAAACTGATTGCATTTTGGGGTACTAATCTTGTTCTAATTGTGATGGCTTCCAAGGAGGGGTGGTCTCGGCAAGGGGCTGTGCCATGCTTATTCTCGTTTGCTGTAGAGAGGAAATCATTTACGTTAATCATAACTTCAGGAGACACCTGTTTCAGGAAACTGTTCTAGCCGCTTTCTCTCAGGCCCTGTCTACCTGGTGTCATGGTGGAGCAGTTTAGCCCTGTTTCGTTTGCCTGGTTCACAGCTGTGGCCGTCCTAAGAGGCGTAGTGACCTAACCTAGGCCACAGGAGTCTGTGTAGAAGAAAAACATTGGGTTTTCTCAGAAAGATTTGAAGAATGTATCTATTTTAAAGACTATTCCAGTCAAGTGATAGAACTAAAAGTCTTTTTAGTGGATGGCAGCCTACTTCCTGGGCCGTGCTCACAAGAATGCTGTCTGTCCAGAGCCTCACCCCTCCTTACAACAGAGCCTTGTGGCCAACTGCGTTTTGAGACCTGTATCTGGAAGACTTATCAGGGCTTTGACCTTGAAAGGAATGTCTTCCTCCTAATGTTTGTTAAACAGATGATGTGGGAAGGAGTGTCATCTCTCTTGGGGTTTATTGGCAGGGGAGAGCACAGCCTGTGTTCCCAGTCCTCATCCCACTTCATAGGGTTGGATTTGTGTGGATTTCATCTATTCATATACGTATTGTTACAGGGAATGAAGAAGACCCGAGTAGATGCAAAGAAAATTGGTCCCCTGAAGCTGGCTGCACTCAACGGGCTCTCCCTGTCCCGCCTGCCACTGCCTGATGATGAGAAGGACATGCCCGCCCGAGCCACAGATGATGAGCGGGTACGTGGGGCCATGCAACTCTGGGCCATCTGCAAAAGCACTGTCCTGGGTGTCCGTGGCCTTTCTAGCAGAATCTGAGACTCAGAAATGGTGTGAGGAATGATATGGTGTGGGTCTCAGGTGGGGCTGGTGTCTTAGCAGAGCATTCAGGTTTGAATGCTGAGTATTTTTCTTTTCTGAATTTCTTCATAGGCGAGAAAGCAGGCACTGACTGCTTTCATGATAAAAATTGATCGTGAGTAAATAGTTACTAAGTTTTTCAGAACTTCCTTTGTGACTGAGATGTATTTTCTGTGAGGTTTTTTTGGTATCAGAATCAGCTAGGCAGGAATTTGCTTTACAGCTGGGTCCTTGACATTGTTTCTGGTAATTCCTGAGTGCTTTTAGTCTATGACATATGATATATTACAAAACTGAAGCATTTGTTCATAGATGTATGGACTGATTATCCTTTCCCTGTATTTATCATTCTCCAGGAGAATTCTGTTTGAGATCACAAAATGGATGACAGATTTAGAGAATGTGAATTCAATAAATTTCTTTAGTCCAGTTTTCAACTTTAGACAGAGATTTGCATTTATCTTTCATTATGTCTTTTGTTCTTTTGACTCTTATTGCTGTGGCCTGTTACAATTTTAACTTTGGTTTCACCTAGAATTTTCACTATTAGACAGTGCTAGACTTGAAGCAGAAAACAAGGTTTTAGATATACAATCAAAATGCGGCAGGGACATGTGACTATAATCATATTATTCCACATGTTCTGTTTACAGTGTAAAATTCTGGAACAGCGGTTAGAACAGGGAATGGTGTTCACAGAATATGAAAAAATTCTTAAAAAACGGCTCGTTGACGGAGAGTGCGCGACAGCACGACTCCCTGAAAATGCAGAGAGAAATCGGTTCCAAGATGTCCTTCCTTATGATGATGCCAGAGTGGAGCTGGTCCCAACCAAGGAGAACAACACAGGCTATGTCAACGCATCGCACATCAAGGTGAGGGTCCGTCTGGAGTCACGGACAGCACATGTGACTCCAAGCTAAGCTACAGGAAAGGCACAGAGTGTATTCATGTCTGTTTAGAATACACACATTTAAATTTTTATTTTTATTTATTTATTCCATTGTTTTGTTCTTAGAAAAAACGCCCGAGTCCTGAATCATTCTGACAGACTCTATTGCAAGCCAGCAATCCACACACCAGTGCTCATTAAGCGTCCCTCAGGCAGAGCCAGAGTCCTGTCACTGTCTCCGTTGTTCAGTTTGTGCCCTGACGTTATTGGCAGGACAGGGCACCTCCTTGCCTTGCTTTGGAACTTTGTCCTTCTAAATCAGAAGGCCTCTCACTGGCCCATGTTTCTCTCAGAAACCACTGAATTGCTGTCATTTCTCAACGTACACCTGCATGCATTTCTATGTAACAGAAATGTCTGGGCTTTTGATGGGCTCACAAGAGCTGTCACTTGTACAGGTGCCATCTGTTCTCTTTGAATACTCCTTGTAATCATTTTTAAGTGCCATTTGTTCTTTGAAGAATTGCTTTTTTATTGGAAACAGCACAATAACTGGGTACCATTCATGGTGAAAGGTAGGTGTCTGGTTTATTCTTCTGCATGTGGATGGCCAGTTTCCCTAGCACCTTTTTTTTTTTTTTTTTTG
>NW_007246495.1:177525-210098 GCF_000164805.1 Carlito syrichta
AGGCACGCACTACCATGCCCGGCTGATTTTTGATTTATTGTAGAGATGAGGTCTTGCCAAGTTGCCCAGGCGGGTCTCGAACCCACACGCTCAGACAATCCACTCACCTCGGCCTCCCAAAGCACTGGGATCACAGGCTGAGCCTCTGAGCCCGGCTGCACCATTTATTGACGAGCCTGTTCTTTCCCAAGCACGTTCTTGGTGGCTGACATTGATGATGATGTCCCGCTCATTCAGATGGAAGAAGGGATGGTCACGGCAGAGGGGTTAGTAAAGCCGCATCCGGTCTTCCCCATCACTGCACCCCATATTCTGCCGGTGGGTGCCAGGAGCCCTTGATGATTCTTGGGAGTGTGTGCATGTGTAGGTCGGTTTTCTAGTATGGACATATTCTATATATAATCCAAACCTGTCTTTGGAATCACTTAGCCAGCTTTTGCGAGTAGATGGATAGGAACTGAATGGCACTGCAGTTCCTTAGTGATATTTCACCAACTTCACTGGCAATCCTAAGAAGAGTGGAAAGACCGAGACCCAGTTCAGCCACTCCATTGTGGGACCACACTTTTCTTACTTCCAAATAAAGCAATGATGACACCCGCCTTGTAGGCATCCCATGGGACACCTCTTCCTCCCTGGGGCCTGCTCCCAGTTGTAGCCTGGTACCTACCCACGGTGTCTGCCACAATTGGTGCCTAGTGCAAAGATGTGGGGCGTGACTGGGAGCTGGTGGCCCTGATGGGCGTGTGTGGCAGAGGGCTGGGCAGTTAGCAGGCATGCAGAAAACAGTTGCTGTGGCTACTTAGTACTGGTGGAGCCGAGGGTTAGCCTGGGTCTCCAGTCTTCAGTCATTCCCCTGATGTACTGGACTGTTCTCAGAGGCTGACTCTTACATGGGAGTCTAGTGTTATGGAGAGTGACCTTGGCTCTGGGGGTAGGAAGGTTGTATTTTTTTTTTTTAAGCAGCACCTTGGCAAGTCCTTATCAGGTACCAGCCACCTTGTGTGTGGGCTGCTCGGTCCTCACAGCAGGCTCTGAGGGTGGGCAATGTTTGTAGTTTATGAGTGAGAACTGAGATTCCAAAAGAGCAAGCAGGTTGTCCCAGCTCACATAGATGTTATATATATCCACCTTGCATAAGCTTATGAGGAGGTCAGTAATGGAAATTGTATTGACAAGAGAAAATGTAAAAGTTCTTCCTCATTCCACTGAGTGATTCGATTCATTTTTTTTTTTTTTTTTTTTTTTTGAGTTGGAGTTTCACTCTATGGCCCAGACGGAGTACAGTGGCATACTTATGGCCACTGCAGCTTTGACCTGTTGGACTCAGGCAATCCTTCCACTTTAGCCTTCCAAGTAGCAGGAACTACACATGTGCGCCACTGTGGCTGGCTAATTGTTTTTTATTTATTGTAGAGACAAGGTCTCACCATGTTGCCCAGGCTAGTCTCGAACCCAAGGGTTCAGGCAGTCCTCTCGTGTCAGCCTCCCAAAGTCCTGGGATTACAGACTTGAGTCACCATGCCCAGCTGATTCGTGTTTTTATTACCACCATGGATGCATCCGTGCACACATGCCTACATTATACACTCTCACATCCATTTTAACCTCCTTTAATCTCAGGTCGCCGTCAGTGGAATCGAATGGGATTACATTGCCACACAGGGACCATTGCAGCATACCTGTCAGGACTTCTGGCAGATGGTATGGGAACAGGGAATTGCGATCATAGCAATGGTGACAGCAGAGGAGGTGAGTGCTCATGCCCCTTAACTGGTTTTCTCAGCCTCTGAGGAATGGCTGCCGTTCCTCAGTGGACCCCCAACCTTTGGAGAGGAGACGGGTGGGGTTGTGGCTCGAGGGTCAGGTCTGTAGCCTGGGATGGGCTTCGGTGGCTGGCCCTCATGCTGCTGTCACTGGCTCTTCACAGGAGGGCGGGAGGGAGAAGAGCTTTCGGTACTGGCCGCGCCTGGGCTCCAGGCACAACACCGTTACCTACGGGAGGTTCAAGATCACTACCCGCTTCCGCACGGACTCTGGCTGCTATGCCACCACCGGCCTGAAGATGAAGCACCTCCTCACGGGCCAGGAGCGTACTGTCTGGCACCTGCAGTACACGGACTGGCCTGAGCACGGCTGTCCTGAGGACCCCAAGGGCTTTCTGTGTAAGTGGCGCCGCTCCCTGATGGCCTTCCTGGAGCTACAGATGGAGGAAGGCGTGCCTTGTGCAAGCGTGTCTGTGCAGTTCTCCCGTGGGCCTGGGGCTTGTTTTAAAATCCAGAGTGGATGTGTTCTGGGAAGGCTTCGCTGAAGAGGCGTTGCATGGGTTTGAGGGGCTGAGTGCCACAGCCCACGCAGGGTGTCTCCTGTCCACGTTGTGGTGGAGACAGGGGAGGCAGGTGGAGGGGCTGACTCGCCCCCAGCCCCTCCGCCCTCAGTGGGGTTGGCCGGGCGCCCGGTGCTCTTGGCTGCTGCCCATCTGAGATGCCGTGATCCCCAAGCGTCTTCTCTGATTTCCAGCATACCTCGAGGAGATCCAGTCTGTCAGACGCCACACGAACAGCACAAGCGATCCCCAGAACCCCAACCCCCCGCTGCTGGTCCACTGCAGCGCGGGGGTGGGAAGGACAGGTGTTGTCATCTTATCAGAGATCATGATTGCCTGCCTGGAGCACAATGAGGTGACTACTGTGCCAGCCTCGCCTTGTGGGTGGGAAAAGGTTGAAGGAGAGGGAGGGGGACCTCAGAGCTGTCTGAACACATGTCCTACACTGTGGCGGCCTCAGATACTCTTCAGCGTTCCCTGCGACAGGCTGTGTGTTCTTGGAGCATCTTGGTACCTATTAGCATATTCAAGGTGCAAGAAGTCATGCGGTACATAAAGCTGTTTAATGGCCTTACCTGGTGTTTCTCAAATTTGAGCTCAGAACCCCGATTTTCCCGGAACACCTGGTAACATTTCAAGGATGGCTAATGCTGGCCAGAGCCCTGTGTGGGGAGTACTGAGCACTGAGCACACTGCCTATCTGTTGAGTCTTGGTATCTGGTGAGATAAGGTAGTTTACATCCAACCAGAGGCCGTGAGCTCCACCCAGGGAAAGTTGGCGATAAGGGTCCTTGTGATGTGGATATTCTAGTTATTGTAAAAGCTCACGGGGAGTGGGCCGTCATGGGCTATTTATAGAAGGTGCTAAGTAGAGACTGTCCCCCTACCTAGATCTCTGTAAAGATGTCAGCGTCCCCTCACCCCCCTCTCCCCCAGGTGCTAGACGTTCCGCGAGTGCTGGACATGCTGCGGCGGCAGCGGATGATGCTGGTGCAGACCCTCTGCCAGTACACATTCGTCTACCGGGTTCTCATCCAGTTCCTGAAGAGCTCCCGGCTCATATGAGCTCCCCGTTCCTCAAGGACCGTCGTGGGAAGCGTCTACAGTGGAAAGTACTCGCTTGGCTCACGCTCCCCCTCACACGTGGCCACGCAGCACCACCCAGGATATGCGTGGAGCACTGAAGGAACCAGCAGTTCTGGGCTGGGGGCCCTCACGTGGGAGAGGGCCTGGGGACTTGGGTTCGAGGGCGGCCCCTGCTCTGCCTGCCCGATCTGCAGCACTTGCACCTGCTTTGAGGATTGTATTTTCCAGGCAATCCTCCGTTTGACTGGAGCTGCGCTGGGAGTTCTGGCAATTATGACGGCGTGTAGATTTCTATCTTCAACTCATTTTTGATCATGGAATTTTAAGACTAAAACATTTAGGGATTTTCTTAGCGAGAAACTGAACTTTCTCGCAGCTGATCACAGACGTGAGTGGCTCCTGTAACTTTGTATTTAAAACCATGTTACCTTTTGCTGCTTGTTAAAAACCTTCAGTTCTTAACAGTTTAATTACCAAACCGAAAGCTCTAAGGAGCCTCTAAAAGTGTTATTTTTGAAACATAGAAAGCATTTTTATAATGAGAACATTTTTTATCCTGAAAATTCTATATTTTATTCTATATTTTTTCCAAACGAGAGAGCAACTCATTAAGATACTGAACTGAGTCAGTTAATGTGAAGGAAAGTCGGGGATGAAGGCACGCCATTGAAATGTACGAATGGTCGGATTAACTGTTTTTTTGGTATCGTTTGTAAACCTAAATGAGTCTGATTTTATTGGTTGAAAATGACGTGGAAAAAATTGCCTAGGGTGGTTTGAAGCACTTTTTTGGGTCAAAAACAACATCTGAGTTTTAATATGCGATGCTTCATAGATGACACAACATGGATGTTGTTTCAGAAGAGGGATTTGGAGGAGATGAGGGCTTAGTACACGTAAGATGAGGACAGGAATGAGTGGAGTGGAGTGGAGTGGACGTGGTATTGTCTATGCGTGGACAAGGTACTGGGAGGAAGGGTGGAACTGGGAGTGTGGGGCAACCCCATGGTGCTGGTCCAGGGAGCTCAAGGCCTGTCATGTGCTGCAATGTGCTCTGTTTCCTTGGAGTTCTTCTACCTAAACCTGTGTGCTCTTTTTTCATAAATAAACTCAGCTTTATATGCTCATGAAAAGAAGCCTTCAATAGGCTATATTTTCTTTTGGTTGAAGGAATGGAATTGTTAATAATAGTTTTGACCTCTTCTCCCAAAACCACAGCCCAAACCAGAGACAGCTGTGGCATTAGAAGACTTGAATCTTAGCTCCTTAATCCCTTGACGTCACCGCAGGGGTCAATTGTAGCTACTTAGCCCCCCCCCACCCCGCCATGCAACTTAGGCACAGTGGAAAGAGCCAGGCTGAGTTAAGAGGGGGACATGTCCAGCCCAGGCTAACATGGCCTCGTCGTCGTCACTGAGCAGGTGAGGACTAATGGGCACATTTAGCTGAGGAGCTGTCTCCTTCTCCACCTCCTTTGGCTGTTTTCCCACAATGGAAGCTTCCAGAATGTCAGCTCTTGGTTTGTCTCCCCACATTATGGTATTGTAGGCATCATTTGCGTTTAACTCACTATGTCGTGCAGACTAAGCCTGTGTTGTCAGCCAGGAGACAAGGATTCCTGCATAATGTGTGCACAAGCCTCAATATACCCAGAAATCGATACCTAGGAGGAAAATCCAGAAGATATTAATGAAAATCAGTATTCAAAGTGGGCACATTTCTCACATAGCAACAAAATAATAATTTAAAAATCAAAAGTCCTTTTAAAAGTTCTGTTTGCAAAACAATAGATCCAAGTGAAAATATTCAGAAAGAACTCCCCAGAAGACAAGAATTAGAGTTGTGAATGGCACTGTTTCCCATCTCCATACCATATAAAGGGCAGGAGTTTTTCAGCTTTTTTCCTTCTTGTGGTACATTTTTTTAAAAAATGATTTTCTGTCAGGTTTAAACATTTCAAAATATCCCATTGACAACATATTGTAAGACAAATCTAATTAAAGAGTAATATATGGTATATTTGTGTGTTTTTTGTAATTTTGGTAAATCAATTTTACACTGTTTAAATCTGTCACTTAAAAAAATGTATGTTTGACATTGCTTCTAAGAGCCATGTGATTTTTAAACTTTTAATTGCAGTTAGTGAATATGAAAGGATTTCTGAATAAAAGTCGGTCTACATTACTGTGATCTTCAAGAGCAGAATGTAGAGCGTTGAGGTTTCATGGGCTTCCCAAGTCTGAACTGAAGATACTAGTATCTGCCTAACTTATACAATGCCTGCATTCAGACGGGCTTCCCAAGTCTGAACTGAAGATACTAGTATCTGCCTAACTTATACAATGCTTTGTGTTTGTTTGTCTTTTAATTCCTGGATATTAATTTCACATCAAAGTGTATAATTCTACAAAAAGCAGATTGTAAAACAGTGTTTTCCACTGATCAGTTTTGATATCTCTAACATCAGTTTTCCTAATTAGTGGAGTCTTTTGATGAAGTATTTTAGTTGATAAGTTTTGAGCACAGAAGTACATCTTCAGAATATAATTTGGAATGTTAATTGAGGTCACGATTAATTATTTTCTTCTGTAACACCTACTGTGAAGCACTCAGAAAGTCCTAGAATTTAGTCTTTAAAACCCTTTTGCAAGATTAAAACAAGCTGGCCTGTGCTTTCTTAGAAATTTCCAGAGAGTAGGCCAGGCTTGGTGGCTCACACATCAGCACTTGGGGAGGCCGAGGTGGGAGGATTGCTTGAACCCAGGAATTCAAGACCTGCCTACGCCATATTGTGAGACTGTCTCTACAAACGCATTAGAAAATCAGCTGGGTTTGGTGACGTGTGCCTATAGTCCCAGCTACTTGAGAGGCTGTGGTGAGCCATGATCATGCTACTGCACTCCAGCCTGACAGAATGAGACCCTGACTCAAAAGAAAGAAATTTCCAGAAAGCAGCATCTAGCCAGAAAACAGGAGAGAGGAGACTGTGATGGTGTGGGCCTGAGTGCTTACAGTAAGTCGTGGCCAACTTTTCTGTGACGCTTTTGTCATCAGAAGAAATCATTTCGGACGGGTTGATATGTTAATAATATTCACAATATTAAGAAAATTTGCCTGACTCAGTGGCTCAGTCTATAATCCCAGCACTTTGGGAGGCCAAGGTGAGTGGATTGCCTGAGCCTGAGGGTTCGAGACCAGCCCAGGCAACTTGGCAAGAACTCATCTCTACAATTTAAAAAAAAAATTATCTGGGCATGGTAGCACATGCCTGTTGTCCCAGCTATTTGGAAGGGTGAGGTGAAAGGATTGCTGGAGCCCAGCAGGTTGACACTGGGGTGGCTGTGAGCATGCCACTGCACTCCACCCTGGGCAACGGAGTGAGGTTCCAACTCAAGAAATAAAAAGAAAATTTAAATGTATAGTCTACAACTCTGAATGATAAAATATATTAAACTGGCGATCTGCAACTTATCAAGAGCAGGTTTATTACTTGAGGTTTGCATGAACAAATGGAAACAGGAATTGCTCTTTATGGTAAAGCATTTTAAAAATCAGGCTTTGAAAAGGAGCTCTTTTGGATATAAATTTAGGGGGAATTTGCTTTCCTGCAAGAAGATTTCATGTGGGACAAGCTAAAACTATTCCTTTCCAGTTGGAGGTTTATGTATGTATTTTTGAGTTGGAGTCTCACTCTGTCACCCAGGCTGGAATGCAGCGGCATGATCACGGCCACCACAGCCACGACTTCCTGGGCTTATGCAATCCTCTGCTTCAGCCATCCAAGTAGCTGGAACTATAGACATACACCACCATGCCTGGCTAATTTTTGTGATTTATTGTAGAGATGAAATCTCACCAAGTTGTCCAGGCTAGTCGCGAACCCCTGGGCTCAGGCAATCCTCTTGCCTCAGGCAATCCTCTTGCCTAGGTCTCCCAAAGTATTGGGATTACAGGCTGAGCCACTACACTCAGCCTGAAAGTTTATCTTTAAAAAAAGTATCTAAATTACACAGCGCTCTTTTTGAACTGAGGGATAGATATTTCAAAAGTAGAGGGATATTATCACTGCATTAAGAATTTGTCTGAAAACATGAATTTTTCCAAATTCCTGTAGACAATTTGCCCTACTATCTACAGTTACTTATGGAAAAAAGAGGAAAAATCAGAAAGCCCGGTTTAGAGTTTGCAGGTTTGGGGACTGGGGGAGGGTAGGTAGAGAGGATTTTAGAAAATATGTGAAAGGTCCTCAGATCGTCCAAGTGACAGTTTTCTGTACATTTTGGGTGGTTCCCAAATAAAATTTTATTTCAAATAAAATACGCTCTGAAATGCATGTTGAATTGCAGCTTTGTAATCTTTGTCCTGTAAACAGTACTGGGGTGTTCACTCTCTGGGTTTGTCCCTCAAAGCTTATTCCAGCCACAGCAGCCCTGGAGGCAGGCAGTGGTGGATCCAAATCCCAGCACCTTATTCTGTGGGCCAAGAAAACCCATGGCTGCCTTCTTCCCGCCACGTCCCTGGTGTGAGATCAGAGAGTGCGTTCCGTTCCTGCTGGGCAGGAGGATCGGCAGGTGAAGTCAGACTGGCAACTGAGGCTCGGCAAGTGAAGTCAGACTGCTCAGTGTTTCATGAGAGAACTGCAGAGAAGTGAACATCCTAGTGAGAGTGCAGAAGCTGCATGGGGTGTGGGTAAGGTCACTGATATGTCCTCCCCAGTGCTGTCACTGGCTTGAAATGAGAAGGAAGGGCTGGGCCGAGAAGGAACTTCAAGGTCCAGCACCAGCTGAGGGAGCCCAGCTCCAAGACCAGTGTTCTATAAAGCAGTCACATGCAAGTGAAGTTAAGTTCTGCCTGAACATTGTACTTCCAAAAATGTTCAAATTACCCATGTGTATTTGAAAAAATACATCGTTTTCAAAAATCTAGCATTTTTGCAACATTTTGATGGGTTAAGAAAGGGATAGTAACCATATAATTTTTTTTTTTTTGAGTTGGAGTCTCACTCTGTCGCCCAGACTGGAGTGCAGTGGCAGCTCCCGGCCACCGCAGCCTTGACCTGCTGGGCTCCGGCGATCCTTCCGCCTCAGCCTTCCAAGTAGCCAGAATTATAGGCATGCGCTACCACGCCCGGCTGATTTTTTGATTTATTGTAGAGATGAGGTCTCGGCTGCCCAGGCGGGTCTCGAACCCGCGGGCTCAGGCAATCCACTCACCTCAGCCTCCCAAAGGCGCGGGGTTACAGGCTGAGCCACTGAGCCCGGCTACCATATAATTTTAAGTTATGCTTTAATATTACAAATAAGTACAAATAGAGGCCAAGAAAGGAACAATTGTGTTTGAACTTATTCATATGTATACATTTGTTGAGTTGGGGTCTTACTCCGTCTCCCAGGCTGGAGTGCAGTGGCATGCTCACGGCCACCCCAGTGTCGACCTGCTGGTCTCCGTCAATCCTTCTGCCTCAGCCTTCCAAGTGGCCAGATATACAGGCGTGCGCTACCATGCCCAGCTAATTTTTTTGATTTTATTGTAGAGATGAAGTCCCACCATGTTGCCCAGACTGGTTTCTAACTCATGGGCTCAGGCAATCCTCTCACCTCGGCCCCCCAAAGTGCTAGGATTACAGGCTTGAGTCACTGCGCCCGGCTTGAACTTCTAAATTTAAAACTTACTAGCTAGACAAGTGTTTTGATCATTATTCATTCACGTCCATGACTCCTTGACTTTACAGTGTGGTGGACCATGTGTCATGTCAATGGACTGCTTAAACTGTAGGCAATCCCCTTGACCTTGACTCCAGCATGGTGGAGCATGCTGGCTGTATAGTACACAGCAGCTCAGTTTACCTGTAATAAACCCGTGTTTTTTAACTGAACTGGTAGATGGTTTTTAAACTGTGTTAAAAACAACATTATTTCAGTTGTGAAACGGGAATACTTATTGACATTTAGGTGTGCATGCGCATTTTAAATTTGCACTCTAGAAACTTGGTGATGCACACATCTACAGTGTTAGCCCTCAGGAACAGCTCTGCACCACCCAAGAAATCCAGAAGGTTAGGTTATTATTGGGCCAGGCAGAATGTGGATCTGCAGAAGGAGGTCGATGGGCTGGAGGATTTAATGATAATGAGTTGTCTATAGCTGAGAAAAACGGAACACATGAATGGGGGATATGAACTAAAATCACTCACTTTTCATAAGACACAAACATCACAGGTGAGACTGCTACCATATGCTAAAAGATTGTCCACACTTTTATCTTGGAAGTTCATTAAAAATTACTTGAAATTAACGGATGGTTGAATGAGACAAGTCTTTTGTTACTTCTAGTAACTGATATTTATGAATATGACTTAATCTTAGTGTCCTGAAAGGATTTTGGTAAGGTTTTTAGTTTTAGTGAAACAATACCAGTGTAACCCTGGTTCAGTCCAACAGCTTGAAAAAAGTGAATATTTTCCAGAGATGACAAATTTATTTCTAGAACAAATTTATTAAAAATAAAATTAAAAATAACACAAAACTCTTAAACCCATGTGAGTCAAACAAAAATGTAAAATAAAATATAGAAGAAAAACTGCAATTTGCAATCACTTGTAAATTGGTAGAGCTCTAAGGGTTTTATTTAGATAGTTTGATTTGTGTGGCACAATAGAGAAACTGAGGAATAAGTTACTATGTAAGGATGATTCTTAGTGTTTTGGAAAAACTTCTGTTAATATATCAGTTTAGACCCTTTTAATCTGATTTTTTACAATTTTGTACTTAAAGGTAAGCAGCTTTTTTTTAAGTAGACTTGAACGATTCCATATTGATCAGTATATTCAATTTCTAAGCAACACATTAAAAATGGGAGAGTAAAGAATACTTGCAATTATATCAAACCTTTAAAAAACTGAGCTAATACAGTCAAATCTGATATATTTTTGTTTACTGTATTCTCAAGTATTTTTATGATGAAATAGATTTTTATCATTAAAACATCACATTAGTTGAATATTTTCTGTGACACCACCTCCATATTTTAATCTGTTGTACTTAACAAAGGGAAATATTCTGATTCATAACAAAGCTCTTTAGTTCAGACAAAGAAAGAATTACACTGTAATACATCAGAAATTTGTTGTATACTTCTGGGTTGTATTATCTGGTTAAATATTGAAACAATTCAAACCCTAATAAATAAATTTAACATAGCTTAAAAATATCTAAATAGCAAGTCTATTTAAATAAAAATTCCAGGAGATGTCAATATGATTTAATGTACCTGACAAACCTAAAACCAACATTTGGAGAAAATTTATATGAAATACATTTTATTTATTTATTTATTTATTTGAGTTGGAGTCTCACTCCGTCACCCAGACCGGAGTGCTGCAGTGGCCACTCCCGGCCACCGCAGCCTCGACCTGCTGGGCTCCGGCGATCCTTCCGCCTCAGCCTTCCAAGTAGCTGGAATTACAGGCATGCACTACCACGCCCAGCTGATTTTTTGATTTATTGTAGAGATGAGGTCTCGCTGCCCAGGCGGGTCTCGAACCCGCGGGCTCAGGCAATCCACTCACCTCAGCCTCCCAAGGGCGCGGGATTACAGGCTGAGCCACCGAGCCCGGCTTGAAATACATTTTCTTAGAAAGTTGCCCCATAATTCAAGTAATGCACTGGAAATTCTACCTTCTCAAAATGGTAGTAGAAATAATTGTCTAGTATTTTCTAGTTAAAAGCAATTTTGTGTGTACTGCCTGTAAGATGTATAATCAGAAGAGCTTAATTCTTCTAAACTGTTACTGGTTTATAAAGGTGTGTACATTTAATGGGCAAAAAAATAGTTTGAATGGTTGAACGTAATATATGTGAAATGAGTGTATAATAGTCTATTTTTACCATGAAAATAAATATTTAAAGCAATATATATAATTTGTGTTGAATGGTACAATTAAAGCTAGTCTTTTTTCACTGTAGATCGCATTGCACAGAGGCATATGATTCAATTAGCTGTTTCTCCAGTGGAGTATTTTTAATAATGCACCAGACAAAAGATGTTTCTTTTAGTTATCGCCAATCTGTCAGCACACATCTCCACAGTAACCAGTCACTTAAGAGCTAGAATGCATCTTACCAAGATGGTCAGCTTCACTAACCAGGGTACTTGTGGGCTAGTTAGCACCCTTGAGTAAATACCTGACACGGGATCAACCTCACAGTGGGTCAGCGGGGCTCCTGAGTGGAACATCTGCTCTTTGTGGGGTGGTTTCTGGACCAGCAGTGGCTGCTGGAATCTTGTACGAAATGCAAATTCTTGAGTTCCGCCTAGATCTGAACATTCTGAGTCAGAAGCTGCGGGCATGGCCAGAATCTGCCTTAACAAGTTCTCCCAGGGATTCCGAAGCCCATCATAGCTGGAGAACCCCGGCTTCAGTAATTAAAAATCTAAGGATGTTAACATGGATCTCGGTTTGGGAATCATTATCTAGCTAAATTATGCTCAATGTGCTCTGAAGTTTATTTAGGCATTTTTTTTATTAGGTTAATGGTATTTACAGTTGTGGTGGGCTGAATAATGGCTCCCCAGAGATGGCCACGCCCCAATCCACTGAAGGTGTGTTAGCTTACATGGCAAAAGGGACTTTTCAGAGTCGGTTAAATCAAGAATCCTGAGATAGAAGATTATGCAAGTGGGTCCAAAGTAATCCCAAGGGTCCTTTAGGAGAGTGTTGCAGGTGTCACACAGCTGGTCTGGAGGATGGAGGAGGAGGAGGCACAGGTGGAGGAACTCTGGCAGCCCCAGAAGCTGAGTAAGGCAAGCAGGTCCCTCTAGCCTGCAGGAGGAATGCAGCCCAGCTACACTCTGATGTCAGGACTTCCGACTTCCAGAACTATAAGAGAATGTGTTTCTTGAAGTGTGTGGTGACTTGTTATGGCAGCAAGAGGAAATGAAAACAACTATATACCCTCCCTCTCCCTCTCAGGAGAAGCTTAAGGGCCAACTCACCTTTTTTTTTTGTTGGAGTCTCATTCTGTCACCCAGGCTGGAGTGCAGTGGCATGCTCATGGCTACTGCAGCCTTGATCTGCTGGGCTCAGGTGATCCTTCTGCCTCAGCCTTCCAAATAGTTGGAACCACAGGCATGTGCCACCATGCCCAGATGATGTTTTGATTTATTGTAGAGACGAGGTCTCACCATGTTGCTCAGGCTAATCTCAAACTCCTGAGCTCAGGCAATGCTTTCGCCTCTACCTCCCAAAGTGCTGGGATTACAGGCGTGAGCCACTGTGCCCAGCCAGGGAGATAACTGGTGAGGGTGGCATCTTCTGTCCCTAAAGCACAAGTCTATTCAGCAGACAGCTTTCCAGCACAACATCAGCACACAGGCAATGGGGCTTCTACTTCCAGCTGTGAGTCATTACAGTTTTAATTTCTATAGACTTAAGAATTAAGCTAACACTGACTTTGGCACAGCTAAACAAATCGGTGAAATAAATTGTTGACTCATCTAGTCCAAACTCTTTACAACCAAGGCCCAGGAGAAAGTAATTCATTGGCAACCTTATATCTAATTAGTTCAGTTGGCAAATTCGTCTTGCCCATGAGAGTTGCTCTGATCTTTTTTTTCCCCCTTAAAATTTTTTTTTTTAATTTTAAAGATGTGGGGTACAATTCAGGGTTAGGTATACAAATGTTCATTATGCAGGTACCCTTGTTGGTGAGGTGTGCCCCACCTTCCCCAGGCAGATTTCCGCTACTGCCAATCCCCCTTCCCCACTCCCCTCCCGGCAGTTTCCTGCTACAGCTAATCCTTTTCTTATAGCATTAAGATAATTGTTCAAGGTCTGCTTATGAGTGAGAATGTGTGATACTCAGTTCTTTGTTTCTCTGAAAGATCACTCGGTATTATAGACTCTATGTCCATCTAGGTTGCTGTGAAGTTCGCAATTTTGTTCATCTTTATGGCTGCGTAATATTCCATCGTGTATATGTACCACATTTTTTTTTATCCAGTCCTCTTTTGATGGGCAGCACGGTTGGTTCCACATTCTTGCTACTGTGAACAATGCTGCAGTAAACATACGTGTGCAGGTATCTTTTCTATAGAGTGATTTGAGTTCTTCCGGGCATATGCCCAGTAGGGGGATTGCAGGGTTGTATGGAAAGTCTATTTTTAGGTCTTTTAGGAATCGCCACACTGTTTTCCACAGAGGCTTTACTAGTTTACACTCCCACCAATAGGGTAGTAGAAGTGTTCCCCTTTGCCACATCCTCTCCAGCATCTGCTGTTTTTTGAGTTATTGATGATGGTCATCTGACTGGAGTTAGGTAGTATCTCTGTGGTTTTAATTTGCATTTCTTTGATGACTAGTGAGGCTGAGCATTTTTTCATGTATCTGTTGGCTGCTTGTATATCTTCTTTTGAGAACTGTCTATTCATATCTCTGATCTTTTCTGACTGGCTTCACTGAGAAAAAAATGTGACTTTTTAAGGTAAGCCTTCTAAGGACGAGGCTAATTTGTATTTTACACTATTGAAACATTGAGCAAAGTTTGGTGTAACTTAGCAGTTTGTTATATTCTTCTTTCTATAGTAGGGAACTTCCACTTCCTAAGTAGAAAGAGGAAACATCTGTTCTGCTGTTTCTGTAACCTTGTCTGGCTGTACCTCCCCTGGCTGCAACTCCCCTTACGCTCAAGCAGTCTTCCTCCATGAATGAATGGATCCGTTGTCAAGTAATGACCTGGGGAGCCCAAGAGAAATAGGTCCTTTTCCTTGAGAAGCTTCCAGTCTAGACTGGAGACAAACTGGGCAAATGTAACATTATAACTCATATCATAGATAAAATAGGTCCCAGTCCCAATGCTGGGGTGGGAGGGGACAGACATGGGGTCATCCACAGGAGGTACCACATCCAGTCTGGGAGAGGAAGTGACATTCTGAGCAGAGGGCAAGTGCAAAGCCACAGAGAGGGAAGACCTGTGTGTTCAGGAATGAGAATCAGGTGGGAAAGACACAGGATGCTTGGGAGAGGATGATGGACGAGCTGGGAAGGAAAACATGACTGTCAGCAACGCCCAGGGGCCTGAACTTCATTTTGTTCCACGTGGAAACTCTCATAGGACCTTTAAAGAAATAACAGCAGCAGTTCAAAGAAGAGAAAAGTAGACTGACCTGAGTTGGAACTGGCCAGACCCTTGCCTGAATCACAAGCAGCCTCTGGACGCAGCTGGGAAGGTGAGTGAGGGGAATTCAGGAATTTTGTGTTCCTGTCATGGACTTGGAGGGCTCCCTAGCCTCACTCCAGCCCCTCACAGAACTCCAGTAATGGAGTGGTGCAGGGAAAAAAATCACTGAGCAGCCCCAGCCTTCATATCCCAGGAATTCAATCTTTGCCGACAGTTGCCTTCTAGCCAGCCTGGGAGGGAACAGACCCCAAGGGCAAACTGCTGTGGCAGAGAGTTCCTGGCAGGGGCCAGGTGCACCTTGACATTCTGAATGCAGATAGCATGAAGCTTCAGGAGGGAGCTGGGTGGGACTTGTTGCCATGGCAACCTCTCACTCCCAAGGTAAACTCTTTTGTGCCCTTTCTGCACAACAGTATTACCCTAGTGGCCAGGGGCTCCCTCCCAGTCCCCACTGGGGTAGCCAAGAGAGCACACAGTTGGGGAACTTGTGCTCTTTCACCCCACTCCACCTGCCTTGGCTAGGCACTACCCTGGAGCCACACACATCAAGGAGAAAGCCCACCCGCAAGTGCCACCTCCTGACCAGAAGTCAACAGCACAGCCCATCACATCTGATCTCAGATTTGGAGAAGGTCTGATTCCAGGCCCTAGCTAACACCATTATCCAAGTCACTCCTCTCAGGACACTTTGAGCCTGACTAGGTACCCAGCACGGGACTGGCAAAGCTAGCAATCGAGAAACTCACTACATCAAGGCTATATATAACCAAGGGAACCCTACAGTGCCTACGTCAGTTCTCAGTCAACCTCAGATAAGAAGAAATAGTCTATCCAAGTAAGAAGGAACCAGAAAAATTATTTGGACAGTATGAAAAACAGAGTTCTCCAACACTCCCAAAAGACCATACTAACTCTTCAGCAATGGACTCTAACTAAAATTAAATCTTTGAAATTCCAGAGATAGAATTCAAAATGATGATTATAAAACTGTTCAATGAGATTCAGGAGAAAGAGTAAACCCAACATAAAGAGAATAAAACAAACAACTATTCAGAACATAAATGAAAAATTTTCCAAAAAGGCAGTGGAAAGTTTTAATAGTAGAATGGAACAAGTAGAAGAAAGGGTATCAGAACTTGAAGACAAAGCTTTTGAATTAACCCAATCAGACATAAGTAAAGAAAAAAGAATCAAGAGAATGGAACAAAGTCTCCAAGATTATGTAAAACATCCAAACCTAAGAATCATAGATGTTCCTGAGGAAGAAGAGAAAACAACAGGTTTGGAAAACCTATTTGAGGGAATAATGGAGGAAAACTTCCCTGGTCTTGCCAGAGATTTAAATATTCAGATATAAGAAGACCAAAGAACACCTATAAGATTCATTGTAAAAAAGTTATCCCCAAAGCATATAATCACCCAGCTATGCAAAGTTAATGTGAAGGAAATAATTTTAAGAGAAGTGTGGCAAAAGCACCAAGTAACTTACAAAGGTATCAGACTAACAGCAGACTTCTCAGAAGAAACTCTACAATGAATAAAGCAATGCAGTAACAAGCAGCATGATGAATGGAATGGTACCTTACATATCATTATCAACTCTGAATGTAAATGGTCTCAATGACCCACTTAAAAGATACAGACTGGTAGAATAAATTAAAAAAAAAATCAAAATATCTCCTGCCTTCAAGAAATCCATTTAACACACAAAGGCTCATATAGACTCTCAAGGTAAAGGAGTGGGAAAAAAATATTCCATGCAAAGGGAAACCAAAAACTTGCAGGAGAAGCCATTCTCATATCAGATAAAACAGACTTTAACAACAGTAAAAAAAAAGACAAAGATGGTTATTATATAATGATAAAGGATCAATCCAAAAGAAGACATAACAATTTTTGAGTTGGAGTCTCACTCTGTTGCCCAGGCTGAATGGAGTGCAGTGATATGCTTACAGCCACCGCAGCCTCGTCCTGCTGGGCTCAGGCAATCCTTCTGCCTCAGCCTTCCAAGTAGCTGGAACTACAGGCACACACCACTGAGCCTGGATAATTGTTTGATTTATTGTATAGATGAGATCTTGACAAGTTGCCTAGGTTGGTCTCAAACTCGAGGGCTCAGACAATCCACTCACCTCAACCTCCCAACATGCTGGGATTATAGGTGTGAGCCACCATGCCCAGCCAAGACATAACAATTTAAAATATATATGCACCTAACACCAGAGCTCCCAGGTTTATACAACAAATTCTACTAGACCAAAAAAAAAAGGAGGTAGACAGTATTACAGCAGTGAGAGACTTCAACACTTTACTGATAGTAATAATCAAGGCAGAAAGTTAACAAAGAAACATTGGAGGTAAACTCGACCCTACAGCAAATGGACCTAACAGATAGCTACAGAATACTCCACCCCAAAACTACAGAATATACATTTTTCTCATCAGCACATGAAACGTTCTCCAAGATAAACCATATGATAAGCCACAAATCAAGTCTCAATAGATTCAAAAAATTAAAATCATATCAGGCAACTTCTCAAACTACAGTAGAATAAGGCTAGAAATGAACTCCAAGAAGAACTTATGAAATCAAACAAAAACATGGGAGTTAAATGACAGAAATACAAAAGATCATCTGAGATTATTATGATTGCTTCTATGCATACAAACTAGACAATCTAAGGAAATGGATAAATTCTTGGAAACATACAACCCCTCAACCTTGAATCAGGAAGAAATAGAAACCAACAGAGTAATGAGTTTGAAACAGTGATTAAAAGTCTCCCAACCAAAAAGAGTCCAGGACCTAATGGACTCACAGCTGAATTCTACCAGGCTTTCAAAGAACTGGTACCAATTTTATTGAAGCTATTCCAAAATTGAAGAGGAGGGAATTCTCCCTAACTCTTTCTATGAACCCAATATTACCCTAATACCAAAACCAGGAAAAGACATAATAAGAAAAGAAAACTACAGACCAATATCCTTGAAGAACATACACACAAAAATTCAACAAAATATGAGCAAACCAAATTCAACAGCACATAAAAATAATCCACCATGACCAAGTGAGTTTTATCCCAGGGATGGTTCAACATATACAAGTCAATAAGTGTGATCCACTACATAAACATAATTATTAACAAAAATCAGATGATCATTTCAATAGACACAAAAAAGCATTTGTTAAAATCCAGCATCCCTTCATGATAAAAACCCTCAGCAAAATAGGCATAGAGAAAACAGTCCTCAAAATAATAAAAGCCATATACTTCAAACCCAAAACCAGTGTCATCCCGGATGGAGAAAAGTTGAACACATTTTCCCACAGAACTGGAACAAGGCTAGGATGCCCACTTTTACCACTCCTATTCAACACAGTACTGGCAGTCCTAGCCAGGGCAATCAGGCAATATAAAGAAATAAAGGGTATCCAAATTGGAAAAGAAATAAAATTATCTCTGTATGCCGACAATACCATCTTATACCTAGAGAAGCCTAAAGACTCCTCCAAAAGACTCCTGGACTTGATAAATGAATTCAATATAGTTTCAGGATACAAAATCAACACACAAAAATCAGTAGCACTGCTATACACCATAGCGACCAAGCTGAGAAACAAATCAAGAATTCAATTCAATTTACAATAGCAGCCAAAAAGCTAAAATATCTAGGAATATATTTAACCAAGGAAGTAAAAGATCTCAACAAGGAGAACTAGAAAACACTGATGAAAGAAATTATAATGGACATAAACAAATGGAGAAACATCCCATGCTCATGGATTGGAACACTCAATATTGTTAAAAAGACCATATTACCCAAAGTAATCTACAGATTCAATACAATCCTGTCATTTTTCACAAAATTAGGAAACACAATTATAAAATTAATATGGAAACAAAAAAGACCAAGAATAGCCAAAGCAATCCTAAACATAAAGCAGAGATGGACGTATCATGTTACCTGACTTCAAACTATACAAGGCTGTAGTAACCAAAACAGCATGGTACTGGTATAAGAGCACACATATGGAACAGAATAGAGAATCCAGAAATAAACCCAAATACCTACAACCAATTGATCTTCAACAAAGCAGACAAAAACATACACTGGGGAGTGAATACTCTATTCAACAAATGATGCTAGGAAAATTGCATAGCTACATGCAGAAAAATGAAACATGATCTCCATCTCTCCCATATACAAAAATTAACTCAAGTGGATTAAAGACTTAAATGATTAAAGACTTAAGTGTCAGCCCTAAAACCATAAAAGTCCTAGAAAAAAAACTAGGAAAAACTCTTCTGAACATTGGCCTAGGCAACAAATTTATGGATAAAACCCCAAAAGCAAATGCGGCTAAAACAAAAGTAAATAAGTGAGACTTAATTAAATGAAAAGCCTTATGCCAGCAAAAGAAATAATCAACAGAGTAAATAGGTAACCTACAGAATGGGAGAGGATATTCCCTAAGCTATACATCTGATAATATCCAGAATCTACAAATAACTCAAATCAGCAAGAAAAAACGCAAATGTCCCCATTAAAAAGTAGGCAAATGATATGAACAGACATCTGTCAAAAGAAGATATACAAATAGACAACAAACATATGTTCAATATTACTAATCATCAGGGAAATACAAATTAAAATTACAGTGGTTTGGGAGGCCGTTGCAAGAGGATTGCCTAAGCTCAGGGGTTCGAGACCAGCCTGGGCAACTCGTTGAGACCTCATCTCTACAATAAATTTTTTAAAAAAGCTGGGAGTGGTAGTACACACCTGTAGTTCCAGCTACTTGGAAGGCTAAGGTGGGAGAATTGCAGGAGTCCAGCACGTCAAGGCTGCGGTGGCCGTGAGCATGCCACTGCACTCCAGCCTGGGCAACGGAGTGAGATTCTGACTCAAAAAATAAAACAAAACAAACCATCAAAAAATGAGATACCACTTTACACCAGTCAGAATGGCCATTAAATTACTACAAAAACAAAAAACAATAAATGCTGGTACAGGTGCAGTGAAAAGGAAACGCTTATATGCTATTGGTTTAAGTGTTAAGTTAGTACAACCTCTGTGGAAATTGGTGTGGAGATTTCTCAAAGAACCAAACAGATCTACCATTTGTCCAGTCTGCCCACTTCTACCCAGAGGAACAGAGATCGTTATATTAAAAAGGCACCTGTACCAGCAATTTCATCACAGCCCAATTTACAACTGCAAGGATGCAGAATCAATTTAAGAGCCCAACCTATCAGTGGATGATGAAAATGTGGTATACTACACCATGGAATACTATTCAGCTGTCAAAAAGAATGAAATCATGTCTTGCAGTAATTTGGATGGAACTGGAGATCATCATCCTTAGTGAAGTAACACAGGAACAGAAAACCAAACACCACATGTTCTCACTCATAAGTGGAAGCGAAACTAAGAGGCTGCAAAGGTACAGAGAATGAAGTCATGGACACTGGAGACTCGAAGCGGGAGGCAGGAAAGCATGGAGGAATGAAAAATCACCTATTGGGTACAATGTGCACAGGTAGGGGTGGTGGGTGCATTTAAAGCCCAGACCTCTTTGCTACTATACAATGCAGTCATGTAATAAAAAACCATTTGTATCCCCTAAAGCTATTGAAATAAAGAAAAAAAATCCTTGAAAAGTAAGAAGAGATAATGTATAAGATGAAAAAATTAGGAAGTGGTAATATAAATATAAAAACAGAAATCTGGAATAAATACGAGAAAGCTGCTGAGTCAAAAGTTATGTTTGAGGCGTCAAACTGGGTGGGGGGTGGGGTGAGGAGGTGCTAGGCAGTCAAGTGCTATTTATTGCTATAAAATCTGTCTTTTTTATTTTTATAATTGTATTATAATAAAAAATAAAAAGGTAAAAACAAAAACAGGGAAGCTAGAGGATAACAACATGTCTTAACAGGCACCCACGTTAAGGTGGCTTATCCCTCCAGAGATAATAAGCTGCACTCAAGAGTTAGACATGGGGAAGCCTGGGCAGGTGGAAGCCAGTCTGTAGGGCTTTGTCCGAAGGGTGGAGAACAGCAGCTGGAAGACGGTTACTGGGAATGCCTCGAGAAAAATGGCAGCTCCAGCCAAGGAAGGAAACTTTGACCAGGGCAGTAGGCCTGAGGTAATCACAAGGGGGATGAGGTGAGAGGATTGCAAAAGGGGCTAGGGCTGAGAAGGGTGGAGGCTGAGAGGTCGATAGAGAGGTAAGGGCTGATGGCTAGGGAGGCCCAGGCTGGGATCCAAGAGCAGAGCTGAGGGGACGTCAGAAGGCTTAACAGGACTACAGGATGGGGATGAAGGTGCTGCTTAGAGGGCTGTGGAGACAAGACCCAGAGATGAGGGCGGAGGGCAGGTGGCCGAGGGAGGGCCGCAGCAGGCTATGTTGGGTTGTCAGATGCTGGGTGGGAAGTAGATGCGATGTTCAGATCGCCACATTGCTTTTGACAGGTTGCTCCTGAGTCTGAATCCTGAATACTGTGGTGATGGTCAGCTTCCCACAAATGAGATGGACTGGTCCTACATCTACCACTAAAAATTAACTCTCATATCTTAGTGGTACGTGCCACCCTTTGGGAAAAACTGGTGTGGCCAAAGGATTATCAGAGTCTGAGTTAAAGAAGAGGACACTTGGAGGCCATTGCTAAGCTTCTATAATACTTGGGTTATTATTGTGTTTATCCTCTGCAGTGCCTAGGCATAACACATTGTTTATAACAGGTACTGAAATATTCAATTGTTGTAAATAGTTGAAAAGACATAGAGATGAATCTTCTGAGACATGTCCTAATAGGGTCCCATTCATGAATGACAAGGCTAAGGGAAGGGTGTCAGACAGGTCTGACAGGGTGTGTGAACTCACCAGAAGAGGCAGGATTTCAGGTAGCTGAAGCCCCAGCTCACCGATGGCTGAAAGGTCCTTCAGGCCCCAGCTATTGCAGGAAAGTGAGAATAAAGAAATGAAAGCTACTGTAGATAAGGTGCAATGCTTCAAGACCCACACCAGATCATAGATCATAGACTGTTTTCCATTGCCTACAAAATCACCGATGTCTGGGTCAGTTATGTTCCTCTGAAAAACAACATCAGCAACTGTGGTCAACAAGTTCTCAGGTGACTCTGGTAATTCCCCAATTCACATGCTTGTATGGCATCCCTAACCCTTAAGTATGGGCGACACGCATGACTTGCTTTCACCAAAAGAACATGGCCAAGGTGACAGAATGTCTGTTCTGTGATTATGTCTCATTGTGCAGGACTCCATCTTGCTAGCAGAGTCTCTCTGATTCTCCTGTTGGCCTTGAAGAAGCAAGTGGCCATATGATGACCCGCCCAAGAAGAGGGCCAGGTGGCAGAGCCTCTGGCTGCTGGCCAGTAAGAAAATGAAGCCTGAAACCTACAGGTCCAAGGAGAAGAATTCTGCCACCAACCTAAGAAGAGTTTGAAAGCAGATTCTCCCTATTCCAGCCCCTAGTGAAAGCACAGCCCCAACCACTGCCCTGATTGTGGTATGGCCTTGTAAGACCCAGAGCAGGGAACCTAACTACACTGTGCTTAGACTCCTGATCCACAGAAACTGTGGAATAAATCATAAGCATGTGGCGTTTTAAGCCACTAAATTTATGATTATTATGCAACACAAAAACTAATACAGAAATCTTAGCATGTATTAAAAGAAGAAGAAAAGTAATACTGAGTTACTGGCCATTTGAGGTATTTATTAATGAGGATTAAACAGCCATGGGGCAGTCGTTGATGCTCATATCCATGATTTTAAGAGTTGATGATTCCATGTCAGTATTGTCACCGCTGACACTGGAGAACTGGACAGACTGGGAGAGTGGTGTGTCAAGACAACATAATTCGTTTGAAATCTCAACCTTTTCGGTGTCACTGTCACCTTCAATGACATTCACAGAGGTTTCCTGATCTGTTAAACTGTCTGAAATGCTTGGGTTGTTTTCATCCCAAGTTGAAGGTTCCATATCTGTTTCATCATTCACTTGTTGAATTATAACCCCTTCTGAAGTCTTTGGTTTATGGATGGGCATGAAAAACCCACCCGATGAAGAGGGTATCTCGTTCTCGTCCTTTGGTGCAGACAGTAACATGTCCAAAGCTTCATGGTATTCTTGGCATTCCTGTTGAATTGTTACCCTGTGTTTATTTTTAAACTCATTTTGCTCTGAACTGTCAGCCGTTTCAACATCAAGCAAGTGCAACATATCCCTATCACTTGGCCTTCCAGAGCTTTCCTTGGAGCTGCAGCCTAAATCCACCTTCAGGACACGCAGCAGGTGGCGCATCTTCTCCTAGAAAAGAAGATGGGAAGAACAAGATGAATGCCGCTGGTCCAATGAAGCTGCTTTTGTCTGCAGTGCCACGCATCTGCAGGATTAATACTTCCCCTTCCACTCCCCTCCCACCCATCACCCTTATTCAAGGGAGAAGAGGGCTTGCTTTTTAATGTGTTCTTTGAGGGCACAGGAGAACTTCAAATTTATCTCTACAGTCCAGTTTTTCTAATGAAGTTCTAAGGAAAGACGCACCTCTTCCAAATGTTCATTTTGCTTAATATGCCGTTCGAACAGTCGTTCTAGAAACCTATAGTGATAAACAAGTACATTAATATCTCAAAATCAGAAAACCAACTAAATATAGTCATGCAATACTGAAATTACTAGCGGTTGGGGAATATGTTTTAGATTGACTTTTCTCTCTAGAACTGAAGACTACTCCCTCCCTGTCCCGTCGAGCTCTCCCATTGTACACTGGCTTCAAGACATGGATACCACAGTGGATGCCAGTGCTTCTGAAAGACTGTAGACTACTTTCACTTCTTCTGATTGTAATTCTCCTCTCTCTCACACACATCCAAAAGCTATTTTTCTCTCACAGATGTATGCAAATACCAAAAGCCTCTACCCCTTGGCTCTCTCTTACATACATACACACACACACCTGAACCAAATCCTAATGAAAAGCCTCTTAGAGAGGTATTGTCCAATGCCTCCCAAATTATACTTTTAAAAATCTCCCAATGGTAAACTCACATAATAACTTAAAAGTTATCAGTTATTAAATGCCTCTAAGTGCTAAACATCTGTGCTAGTCACATAATTTAATTATTTTACCTCAAATCCTGACCAGTATTGGGAGAGAAAGTTATGGTAAAAACCATTTTAAAGATAAGAAAACTGCACCTCTAAGACAATAATTTCCTCTCCCTTAAGGCACAAGCCTTTAGAATTTAACCTAGATGTGCCTGGCTCCAGAGAATTATTCTTTCCAAAACACCATGCTCCTCTCTCTATCACATGAATGCATCAATAAGTTCTTAAAAAACAACGAATTCCCTTTGTTATCATCAGTGAAGTTATGAGCCAACCTTAGAGTCAGCAGTTCTGAGTTACTGAGCAATTTTTAAAAGACCCATGAAATCTGTACTCTATTTTTTATAACTACTGTTAACATTTTAGAATATTCACTACTAAGTATTTTTCTATGCATATATATTTATTTACAAAAACTGGAATTAAACAATGCATACTGTTGTTTGAGTATCTATCTTGTTTTTTCCAATCATATATATATATATATATATATATATTTTTTTTTTTTTTTTTTTTTTTTTTTTTTTGAGTTGGAGTCTCACTCTGTCATCCAGGCTGGAGTGCCATGGCACACTCATGGCCATCCCAGTGACGACCTGCTGGGCTTAGGCAATCCTTCCATCCTTCCACCTCAGCCTTCCAAAAGTAGCTGGATCTACGGGCACGTGCTACCACACCCGGTTAACTTTTTTTTTTTTTTTTTAATTATAGAAATGAGATCTCACCAAGTTGTCCTGGTTGGTCTCAAACCCACGGGCTCAGGCAATCTACTCGCCTTGGTCTCCCAAGGTGCTGGGATTACAGGCTGAGCCACGAGCCTGGCCAACTATATATATTTTGAATATCTTTCTGTACATATAAATTCTTTAAAAATATTCTTAACCACTGAGGAGATCTTATTACTCTCTCAAATATCCTACAATTTATTCAGCAAAACTTTTGATTTGTTTTGTGTTTTTTGAGTTGGAGTCTCACTCTGTCACCCAGACTGGAGTGCAGTGGCCGCTCCTGGCCACTGCAGCCTCAACCTACTGGGCTCTGGCGATCCTTCCGCCTCAGCCTTCCAAGTAGGCGGACGCTACCACGCCCAGTTAATTTTTTTGAGGTCTCGCCAAGTTGCCCAGGTGGGTCTTGAACCCACAGGCTCAGGTAATCCACTCACCTCAGCCTCCTGAAGCACAGGATTATAGGCTGAGCCACCAAGCCCGGCTCAGTAAAACTTTTACTATTCAACATTTCGTTTGATTCAGTCTTTTGGTACTATTATAAAAGATGCCATAAATAGCCCTATGATCTTAAGAGAAAAATGTACAATTTTAAGCATAAATACATATGATTTTGTATGCATATTTTTTGTGCTCAAATACATAACAAAACTTACCATCTTAACCATTTTTAATTGTATGTTTTAGTAGTGTTACATATGCTCATATTGTTGTGACACAGATCACCAAAACTTTTCCTCTTGTAGAGCTGAAACTCTATACCCAATTTAAGTAAACATTTTTTTCTTTTTTGAGTTGAAGTCTCACCGTTGCCCAGACTGCAGTGCAGTGGCACACTTACGGCCACCCCAGCGTCGACTTGCTGGGCTCTGGTGATCCTTCTGCCTCAGCCTTCCAAGTAGCCGGAACTATAAGTGCATGCTACCAAGTCCGGCTAATTTTTTTTTTTTGGTGGAGACTAGGTCTCACCAAGTTGCCCAGGCTGGTCTCAAACCCACAGGCTCAGGTAATTCACTCGCCTCAGCCTCCCAAAGTGCTGGGATTACAAGCTGAGCCACCGAGCTTGGCCAAGTAAACATTTTAAACCACTTTTAAATGAAAGAGGCAAACAGAATTATTGCCAAAAATATAGGTCTTTTTGGTATATCTTTTTATATCAACAATGAAAATATTTGCTTTAATTAAAAAAAAAAAACGTAGAGGATGTAAATAATGTATTAGAAATGCCTGTGCCTGGCATATGACTACAACAGAGAAAGCACACAGTATACATGCTAGGGCCCTACATTACGTAACACAAAGTAAGGCCTCCTGCCAGTGGATTTCAGATGCATGCTAGTTCAGGACACACAATTTCCTTAAGATATGCAATACCTAATCTGGTTTTACAAACTTTCTATTTCACTTAGAGTATGCAAACCTAGTTTCTAATTTGTCCTTATTTTACTAGATCTAATACTAGTAACAGTTGTAACAAAAAAATTGCCTGCTTTTAATTTTCATGACAGTTTCAGACAGTAAAAATATATTATGGAGTTTTGCAAAGCGGCAGCAAACATTTTATTTTACTCATGTTATAAGCAAAGGAATAATAACATTTTGGTGAATAAAATAATAATTTCTTCAAACTGGGAACCTGCCTTACAGTATGAACTAAACATTCTTTACAACTTGCTATCAGTTGCTGGGCTGGGTGGCTCAGCCTGTAATCCCATGCTTTGGGAGGCTGAGGTGAGTGGATTGCCTGAGCCCGTGGGTTCGAGACTTGCCTGGGCAACTTGGCGAGACCTCATCTCTACAATAAATCAAAAAATTAGCCAGGCGTGGTAGCACGCACCTATAGTTCCCGCTACTTGGAAGGCTGAGGCGGAAGGATCGCCGGAGCCCAGAAGGTTGAGGCTGCGGTGGCCGGGAGCGGCCACTGCACTCCAGTCTGGGCGACAGAGTGAGACTCCAACTCAAAAAAAAAAACCAAAACAACTTGCTATCAGTTATATAAGAATATGATTCTAAAAAGCAATATATTGTTTCATTTCCTAATATGTAGAAATAAGTTAAAAAATTAATAACCAATGAAGAAATATAAAGAATATTTAATGTCCTGCTCAACTGCCACAACACAGTTTAAAACATCTAACCTGTTTGAAAACAGACCAAGTTTCAAAATGTCAACTGTTATATCTTCAATGAAGCTCAGATACAGCAGTTCTTCGTCACTGCAAAGATGATACACAGCATGAACGTTATGGCTTACTCCAAAAACGTAAGAAACAATAGTGACTTTTCTACCTCATATTATTAAGGGGAATAGTATAAAACAAACAAACGTCTACCTCCTCAAATTATGCAATGATAAATATTCAAAAGGAATTATTACCCAGTAGAGTACTATTTCCTAGATGTCTGCAACAGTCATAGCAGTAAAAATGCAGAATTAAACAAAACACAGAAGATAGTGGCGAAGGGCAAGAGGACAATCACGTGTGATCTGTGGGGAGCCCATGTTCCTGTGCAGTGAGGAGAGTGGAATTCCCGCTGGCCTCTGGCTGTGTCCAGCAGACACCTGAGCTCCAGCGAGGCCCCCTGCAGGAGCTTCAGTCAGAGAGTCTTCTCCTACTCTCAGGACAGTGACTTGTGTTAAGTTGGAAAATTTACTGAGCAGAAAAATTAATTTTTTTCTCAAAATGTTTGAAGAAGCGAACAAAAAGTCTAATGGGAAAATGTGTACACATAAATATTGTGGTAGTTTTTAATTACCTGAACACAAAGCTCTATTATCTATCTTATGAGATAACTATATTTTAGTTGCTGTGATAAGAAAATTAAGATATTGTTGTAAATTTGATTTTAACTACCTGAAATAAAAGTAGCAAGTAACTACTCAGTTACTGAATAAGCAAATATAAGAGGAAAAGTTAATAAGCAAATCAGATAATAGATTTAAATGTTTCACAAAAAGTTCTATTTCCAAACTGATTCACAGGGTCTTGCTTGCTTAAAAACAGCATGTTTGGAAATAAATGAAATTTTATAAAAGAGATTATTCTCCCTGAAAAAAGTGTAACTTAATTAAAGCAGCATTAAAGACTACAAATAAAATATCTGCAAAGAACTGGTGAGTTTAGAAATCTCTAGAAGCTGGCTTGGTGGCTCAGCCTGTTATCCCACGCTTTGGGAGGCTGAGGTGAGTGGATTGCCTGAGTCTGCAGGTTCAAGACCCGCCTGGGCAATTTGGCGAGATGAAGTCTCTGCACTCCAGTCTGGGTGACAGAGTGAGACTCCGACTCAAAAAAAAAAAAAAAAGAAATCTCTAGGAAGGCGTCCTGAGCTAACAAACATCAACATTTCTCTGAAACGCTATTATTTTTACTTAAAACCCTCCCCACAAATTATGAGTAGTAATTATGTGCTATTAGCAGGTATTGCCAGGTGCAGTGGCTCAAGCCTGTAATCCCAGCACTTTGAAAGGCTGAGGTAGGAGGATTGCTTGAGCCCAGGAGTTCAAGACCAGTCTGGGCAACTTAGAAAAATTCCCATTGCAACAAAAACAAACAAACAAACAAGAACAGAAATAGCAAGCATTACTAACTTAAGGACAAATTTCTAGTGAAGATAAAAATGAAGTGATTGATAATTATTCCAGAAAATTCTGGTCATTTTTTTCAAATTTAGCATGTATTATATGATTGGTACCCCAAAGCTAGGTGTAAGAAGGATTAGTGTTCACAGATGAATGGATATGAAAATGTGGTAACTATACACTATGGAATATTATTTAGCCATAAAAAAGAATAAGACTCTGTCCTTCAGGGCAACATGGATGGAACTGGGGGAACATTAAATGAAATAAGCCAAGTACAGAAAGTTAAGTACTGCATGTTCTCACTCATCTGTGGGAGCTAAAAAAAAGTTGATCTCATAGAAGGAAAAAGTCAAATAGAGGATACAAGAGGCTGGGAAGGGTAGGGAGAAGGAAGGGACAGGGAGATATCTGTTAAGGATACACTATTACAGCTAGATGGGAGAAATAAGTTCTAGTTTCTATACTATTTTAGGATAACCATAGTCAATGTACAGTTCCAAAGGGCTAGAAAATGTTCAACATAAAGAAATCATAAATGAGAAGATGGATGCTAATTAAATGGATCTAGTCACTATATATTACATGTATCAAAGCATCACTATGTGCCCCATGAATATGTATAATTATTACTTGTCAATTAAAACAAAGATTAGTGCTCAATTCTTACTTATTTAATATTGGTTTGTATAATTCTTGATTCCCACTATGCAAAATTAAGAGGTCAAAAATATCTTACTCAGAGGAGATTTTACTCTGTGAAGGAGGCTGCAGGGAACACTGACATGCTGTCCTAGAAAGAAGTTAGAGTATTTGAGCAAAACGATGGTTGGCATACAGTAAGTGTTCAGTAATATTATATATTAGTACAAGTTGAGTATCCCTTATCTGAATGCTTGGAACCAGAAGTGTTTTGGATTTCTAATTTGTTCAGATTTGGGGATATTTGTATTATATACTTACCAGTTGAGTATCTCAAATCCAAAAATCTGAAAGTCAAAATGCTTCAACTGAGCATTTTCTTTGAGTATCATGTCATATTTCAGAGCATTTTGAAGCGCAGATTTTCAGATTTTGGATGCTCAACCTGTACTAATATGTTTCAGAATGTTTTTAAGCATTTTTATATCCAGGAGCTAATTTAATCTTCTAAACAACCCAGTCAGTATATGTTGGTTAGGTATTATGTTCCCATTTACTAATGAGTTGACCAAGGGTCAGAAAGGCTAAGTAACTTGCCAAGGTTAATGTCAATATGTAGCAAAGATAGGTTTTTAAACTAGTTTTGTAGTTATAAATTCACAATCCTTTTTAAAACTACACTATGGTACTTCTTTAGTATAAACAATGACAATTTGACTAAGCTTAACATATAAATAATGCTGGAAATATTTTACTAGAATATTTTTCTTAAGCTGGTCATCATGACAGATTTTGTCATTATTCAGTTATGTTACCATTAGTTAATTTGAACTTTTAATTCTGGTATACTCTGTTATAATATTTTACTTTACTTCTTTTAGATAGAAAGAGCTAGAAAAGGAAAATATTCCTTTCTTGGGTCATTCTTTATATTCAATGCAGACTGGCTTAAGAACAGTTTATGCATATTAAGTTGTATGTGCAGAAGCACCATGAACTGCAAGGTCAGGGAGCTCCTGGTGACCTCCTTGTGGTTTAGCAGGTGAGGTCTCCCTGGCAGAGGTCCGGGGAGAAGCTGGGTCCCAGGGGCTGCGTGTACCCTCCTGCTGGTCTGCCACATCACAACTCATTCCTACCCCCTTTTAAATATCTGCTCCTTCCTTTCCTTTGCCTCCTTCCCCTCATATCCAACCTCTGACACTGGGAATGCATTTGGCAGCTGAAAATGTCAGAATACCTTTTGGAGTCTCTACCACCTGCTAATCTTTCACTTTTGCTTAGGTATATTATCCTCCATTATAAAGCATGATGTGATGAGTACCTTTAATTTTAAGAATTCTTCCACTGATTTATTTTTATTTTGGGAGTATCAATCATGCATTTGTGTCCTAACTTAAATGTATTGTTTATCAAAATGGTTTGTGTATTAAAATGTAAAACACAGATCCAGGGATACAAGAATAAAACAGAATCACAGTAAACTTCCCTCTTCCCTTTGAAAATGGGCAGAAGATAGTAGGTCTCCATCTCAGTCATTAACAGTTGCTTAACCAAGGGCCTGCCCACTCATAGCCGACGGACAGATCAGCTATCCCCTGAAGGCTGAGTTCCTCTTGACCTGTAGGATTGTTGGGAGGAGTAAATGATCCAGGTGCACTGCCTAGCCTGGTAAGGCACATGGCACATGACCTTAGCCATATAGCACAGAGAGATCAAACACTAGCATATGGTGAATATTCAAAATCAGAAATAATGACTGCACATAGGAAGGTCTTTTAGTACTATTTGTGCCATGTAAACTGGTTAGCATCACTGCTAGAGGACTTGTCTTGGGGAAAACCATTTTTTAATAAATAGTGATGACAAATAATACAAGCCAGTATGCCTTTTTCCTTTACTAATGAATTAGCAAAAATTGATTCATTTATTAAACTTTTACTGAGCACCTAACTTTGTAAATTTCCTTGGCAAGACTAAAACTGCCACAGAATTATATAACACCAAAATGAATTACAGCATACAATTAAAATAGTACTTATACTGCAAATACTATATGTCTGTTATACAGGAAAGCAGTTTAAGACATTGAAACTATGTATTCTGTAAACTGCTTACCTTGTTGAAGAGTGTAGACGGGCACCATCTTGAATCTCGGCCCATGCTAAGTTGTGCCCTTGTAGAGGTGAAAGGGCTACTTTTTCTTTGAAGTCATATGCCATATGACTAGATACCTGGGATGTAATACAAAGAATACATCTTTATTTGCTTTAAAAATACATTATTAAAGCATAAATAAAAGAGTAAATTTCAAGAAAGACCGATATGCTATGACAAAGAGTGTTTCAGAGTAATTTTTTATCCAATCAGCACTTTAATTAAACATACTTAAAAGATAAGATGACTTATTTCTTACATTTTAATGAGTGACATTTTAAATCACATTAAGAAATCACCAAAGACAGGTGTGGTGGCTCGCGTCTGTAATCCTGGCACTTTGGGAGGCAGAGGCAAGAGGACTGCCTGAGTCCATGGGTTTGAGACCAACCTGGGCAACACAGCGAGACCTCATCTCTACAATAAATCAAAAGTTAGCCAGGTGTGGCAGCACACATCTGTAGTTCCAGCTACTTGGAAAGCTGAGGTGGAAGGATCACCTGAGTTCAGCAGGTCGAGGCTATGGTGGCCATGAGCGTGTCACAGCACTCCAGCCTAGGTGACAGAAACTCCGACTCAAAAAAAAAAGAAAAGATTCTTCTTGAGATAGCACTTTGGGAGGCAGATGCGAGAGGACTGCCTGAATCCATGGGTTAGAGACCAGCCTGGGCAACATGGCAAGACAACAAAAATTAGCTGGGCATGGTCGTGTGTGACTGTAGTCCTAGCTACTTGGAAGACTGAGGCAGAAGGTATAACTGAGCCCAGCAGGTTAAAAAAAAAAAAAAAAAAAGAAAGAAAGAAAAAGAAAAAGAAACCACCAAAGTAAACACATATGAAGAGAAAACGAAGCAAATTTGCAAAATTTTAAGTAAACCTGAGGAAAAAATACCATTATTCAGAAATTCACATAACCAATCTGAATGCCAATATGTCAAATATGTAGAAGCAGTGGTAGCAACAGCAGTATAAATAATAACATTAACAAACAAGGAAGAGCAGTTGACTTTTACAGAATCTTCCTTACCATGTGCCATGAACTATGCCAAGCACTTATTTAAAATCATCACATTTAATATTTACACTGCCAGTTTACATATTGTGCTTTCCAGAGTTAAAGGCACTGTTAAAATGTGGATCTGCTGCAGCTCATTCTCTACCAGCTTCCTCACATCAACTGCTGGTGGCACTGATTATGGAGCATGGGGACACACCGTTTTCTTGCAGGGTGATGGATAAACATTGGAGCACAATATTAATAAAGACAGACTTCTACTTTAGTTAGTTATCAACAGAGCTAATGTGCTTCATAACTCTCAAGCCCATAACCACTGTCATTGAAAGCCCTTACCAGGCTAGGCACTGCACCTGGATCATTTACGCCTCCCAACAATCCTGCAGGTCAAGAGGAACTCAGCTCTCAGGGTATAGGTGATCTGTTCTTGGGCTATGAGTGGCCAGGCCCTTGGTTAAACAGCTGTTAATGGCTGAGATGGAGACCTACTATCTTCCAGGGGGAGGTTGACTGTGATTCTGTTTTATTGTTATATCTCTGAATCTGTGTTTGTTTTTTTTTTTCAGAGTTGTTTGGTTTAGCATCGCCTTGTTCAGTGATGTTATTCTTATATCTCTGAATCTGTGTCTGGGATTCTAATAGACAAACCATTTTGTTTGTTTGTTTGTTTGTTTTTGTTTTGTTTTTTTTTTGAGTTGGAGTCTCACTCGGTCGCCCAGACTGGAGTGCAG
>NW_007246495.1:210323-217367 GCF_000164805.1 Carlito syrichta
AAACAATACATTTAAGTTAGGACACAAATGCATGATTGATACTCCCCAAATAATAATAAACCAGTCTGTCTCAAAGCAGTTTTAAAGTTGCAATATTTTAAAAGAAATGATTGCTAAGCATTCAAAATATAATCAGCTTAATAAAGAGGTTTATGGTTTAGGAAAAGTAAAGGCAAACATGAGAGAATGATAACCATCTATTCTTATATAATGTATAACTTCCAATAACATAATCAGTAGCAATTCTTTAAAAATAATACAAGCATTAACATTTCAAATAACTTAGCTGCCTCCTTTCACTATCCAGGTCTGCAGCTTTGAAAATAATACTTAAGGCATTTAATTCATCCAACCATCTGTCCAGTCAGTCAATCAATCATCTAGAGAAGATGCCAATAGCAAATGACTACCCAGATTTGGCAAATCCACCTGGCCACTTTGGGAGAGTGATAGCCATTTGCAAATAGGTAAAGCTTCTGTATACTGACTATACCATGTGTAAATGCCAGCAAGAGGTTATTCCTCACAGTCCAAATAGCTATACATATTCTATTGACATTAAAGCATCTGTAATTCAAGTGGGTCAACACAAAAAGATTTTACATTTATTACCTGCTTTATCTTCCTGTCTGAATCTGTGAAGTCTGTAGTTTCAGCTGCCCCCAAATCAGATTTAAAGCTGTAATAATTCAAAATGATTGTTAATCCTGCAAAATATAAACACGGTGATAACAAGCTTTACTAGACAAAATAAACCCAAAGATAACAAAATGAGATCCATCTATTCTTTGAATATGTATAACTTCAGATTATATTAGGAAATACATATAATTTGGATTAGGTGTGCTTCTTTTTCCTTTTTTGAACCGCAGATTTCAGGTAGACAGAATGGGATCTATTTCCCTACTTGACAAGTTCTACCACAGATTCAGTCCCTTAGATCTTTGATTAAATGTATGTACCCATCTGATGTTATTGTACTCTTATCCATACCCAAACAAAAACATTACATCTTTTTGTTTTTGTTTTGTTTTGAATTGGTATCTCACTCTGTTGCCCAGGCTGGAGTGCAGGGGTGTGATCATGGCTCATTGCAGCCTTGACCTCCCTGGCTCAGGTTATTGTTCTGCCTCAGCCTCCCATGTAGGTAGGACTACAGGAGCACCACCACGCCCAGCTAATATTTTGATTTTTTGTAGAGATGGGATCTTGCTATGTTGCCCAGGATGATCTCGACCTCCTGGGCTCAAGCAATCCTCCTTCTGTCTTCCAAAGTACTGGGATTATAGGCATGAGCCATCATGCCTGGCCTAAAAAAATCTTAAATTGCTTTTTATTTTCTAACATAACTAAAGTCTAGTGCCAGATAAATTATTTGTTTATGTAGCACTAGAAAAAGAAAGTCACAATCACAAATTTACTAACTCTCAACACTTTACAAGATTGATTTGTTTCTTTAATCATTTGGCAAACTTTTATTGCATATTCACAGTGTGCCAGGCACTATTGTATTTGAAAACATTATTGGGGCAAATTATATTTAATTTCCAGAAATTGACTCACTTGTTTAAATTATTCCTGGCAGTCACTACTGTGTAAGACATGCCTGAGTATCTGCAGGGAGGGGAGCGTGGGGCAGATGCTGAAGGGTTGGTTTTCTTCCTTCACAGCCCACTGTGTAGCCACTCTGCATGAGTCAGCATGCATGCTTACACAAATACTGTCTAGGGACACATTTAAAAATCATCTGAAAGCAGAATATGAACGTCCTAGAACCATGTTTAATAAATTATGAAATAACACACTAAAATATGTAACATTCATATTCAGGAGGAGCTTACATGTTTAATTGCTATTTATTTTTTAACAATTACTCTGATAGTTCTAGTGATACATGAAAAAGGAAAAGTCACAGTGGCCAGTGACCTCACTCCAATCAAAAGGCACTCTCAGACCTCATGTCTGGCATATAAGATACACCATAAACACTATTAATCAATCAGTCAGTCACTTTTCATTTACTTTCCTGAAGGATTTACTGTTGGGTGTTGATGTGCATACCTGCTTACTTCAGTCTGGGTTTCAACCTCTATCTGTTGGTCTGTAAAATCCTTTTTTCTCTTGGCGGGTGTATAATATCGATACTGGGACAGGAAGGATTTGGCTTCTGTTTTTAAGGTGCGCGGAGTGAATGGCAACTGTCTGTTAGAAAAGCGTTCGGAATGTTTATCCAAGAGGTCCCCGCTGGATGCTTTGGAAATGACTAGCTGAAACCTGTGGGAGCTCAGGAACGCACTTCTGGACCTTTGGCCATTTGGGGCCCCAGAGCCAGTCCTCCTGGGCCTTGAGGCTGTGAAGTCTGCGCTGGACAGGGAGTGACTGGAGTTCTTCCCAGTCCCATTTGTGAGGACTGGATTGGATTTGGGCAGATGCAGGTATAGTCTCTCTGAAGAAGGTGCCAGAGACCTCGCAAAGGATGGAAATCCATTCATTTCTTCTATTAACACATCATCCTCCACTTGTGGCTCCCCTGAGGGCTAAGAACATTGATTTGACAGTCACCTGCTGCATTACTAATTTATAAAACTGGGGATCTCCAGATTACACATTAAAAAATAATTGCCTCGGGGGTTTATAAAATTAATTTATATGCTCCTGAAGATGTTACCATTTTACATGAAGTATCTGAATTAAGACATTAAAATATAATTCTAAATGTAAGTAGTAGTGATCATTTTCCCTACTGACACTCAAGAAAGGTTAGTAACTTATAATTCTACTGGGGTCTTAAGTGTGTTTATAAGAACCCACAGTAGATCTCAGTTCCATCTTCGAGTTTCCACATCAAGTGGAGCACCAGTGCCCTCTCAACCACTGCTACTGGCATCAGTCACGCTGTGCATCTTGGCATTCTCTGAGGCTTCAGAGTAAGTCATCTCTCTGTGACTCAAGGCTTAAAAGGAACTTCTCCTTATGATGTATGGAGCACTCATTTAAGTAACTGGTGATTCTCATATGAGCTTCTCAACTCCTTTTCATGGTGGGTGTGGGGGAAAGGAAGGCATTTTGGCCTGCTTCCATTTCTTTTTGGTTTAACTTCAGGAAAGCCGTTTCTACAGAATATCTGTAAAGTCTATAAATATTGATAATATTTTATTCTTTTACAGACTAAAGATGCTCAAGAAGCTTTGCCTATGACCTCAGTCTTTATGGACATATATATGTCCTTTACAAAACTCTGAGGCACTTTCAGTAGGTAGAGGGGAAGTTCCTGCTGAACACAGTGGCTCATGCCTTTCATCCCAGCACTTTGGGAGGATGAGGCAGGAGGAATGCTTGAGCCCAGGAGTTCAAGACCAGCCTGGGCAACATAGCGAGACCTTGTCTTTACAAAAATAAAACAGTTAGCTTAGTGTGGTGGCCCGTGCCTATAGTCCCAGCTACTTGGGAGTCTAAGTTGGGAGGATTGCCTGAGCCCAGGAGATCAAGGCTGCAGTGAGCCATGATTGTGTCATTGCCCTCCAGCCTGGGCAACAGAGAAAAACCCTTATTAAAAAAAAAAAAAAAAAGAAATTACCAGTAATGGTTATTTAATAAATAAAAAGAAACTCCAGGGGAAGTCTTTAAAGTTAGAAATACACACTTATCTGTCTGAAGTGGGCTGGAAAAACTGCTTCTGAGCTGACTGAAAGCATGAAAATTTTCTCATTTTTTATCTTGTATTTCTGCCTTGTATCCTAATTCTTTCCTTGGAAAGTAGCAGACCACAGTATAAACTCAACTGTGACGATCTGCTATTTAAGATTGTATAATTGTTTCCTTTAGCTATGAATACCAGAAAGCTCGGCTACATATCTGAACAGAATATAAGTAACACACTAGCGAATTCACCAAAATTGGAACAGCAGAACACTGCAAAGTTCTGAAATCAGGAAAGGATTCAACAGTCATGTGCCGATGGAACACAGTCTGGTGGCCTCTGACCATCCCTTTCCTATGTCAGCCCCATTGTTGTATGTGATTTATTGTAAACTGTTTCTGTGATTTCAGGATTCATGTAAAGTAACAAACATACCATAGCTTATGTACTCAGCATGTTTTCATGTAAAAAATTTTATAATCACAGAACAGCTGAGTATTAAATTAATCTTTTTCAGGGTATACAAAGATGTTCCAATTGTTAGTTTTTTGTTTTTGACTTGGGGTCTCATTCTGTCACCCAGGCTGGAGTACAGTGGTATGCTCACGGCCACCCCAATCGACTTGCTAAGCTCAGGTGATCCTTACATCTCAGCCATCCAAGTAGCTGGAACTACAGGTGCACTCTACCATGCCTGGCTAATTTTAATTTTTTTGTAGAGATTAGGTCTCACAGGCTGGTCTCAAACCCCTGGGCTCAGGCAATCCTCTCGCCTTGGCCTCTCAAAGTACTCGGATTACAGGCATCAGCCACCGTGCCCAGCCCAATTATCAGATTTTTAAACAGCTAAAGAATCAATTTAATTCTTTATTCTTTATCCCTATTCTGAATAGGGATGGGTACACATTATTTTGAAATTTAACACTTGTTTTGCAAAAAAGTTTCAAATTATATTTTATAAAAGAAACTGACATCCTGATTTTTCACTATGTTGTACTGCTTTAAAAATGTTTCTATGATTTATTCAGAAATATGAACCACACGCATACATTCAATTAATCTCACCAGCACACAGTGAGTGCTGCACCACTGATGCAAGTGAGTCACAGGAGCACCAGCCAAGTGGCGAGTAACTGGATGAGGGGCACAGGGTGAAAACTGGAGGGCTGGTGGGTCCTGAAGGTGACAGCACTGGAGTCAGAGTTTAAGAGAAGGGACATGGTGTGAGAATGTGGACAGTTAAAACAGAAGATTCTGGTGTATGATCTCATGAATATAAAGGGTCAACATGTTAGAGACCAACACCAGAATTTTCTTTTTAACTATAGCAACCTTCTCAGTGAATACAGATTATAACCACAACAGGTGTTTAAGCATAACCCCACCCAATTAACAAAATATGCTGCCTCAAATAATAATTTTAAGACTACTGAAGTGTTCTAAAATATTTATCAAGCTTATCAAAAATGTAGCCATACTACAAGTTCCTGTGAATTCTACATAGGGTCAACACAAAAATATATAAAAGCATACTTTTATATATTTTGAACTATTTTATGGAGGTAAAAAGTTATAGTTGCTATTGGAAAAATGAATAGGAAACATCTAACACAGAAATATATTAAAATGGTACATAAGTAATATATGCTTATATTTTTTACTTTATTATAAATAGAATAATATATAAAATTCATAGAAAGGTATATTAAAATATATTTTTATTTTCAACAAATCCCATTCTTATCTCTAAAGGTAATTGTTAATTGTTAATTGATACCCAAAGATGATAAACAGAAGCATCTTTTTAATTTTCAGTTAAAAAGTATAATCACTAAAAACAAAGATACACTTGTGAGTCAAGCACTGAGGAGCAGTTTCCTCAAAGCAGAGTACAGTGCAGAGCACAGCATGTTCATCCTAAGGGAAGCTCTCTGGTCCTGGGCCTCCATCAACAGCATAACTTCAGGGCTCTAACTACACTCCCTGCTTCCCTTCATGACTCCCAAATCTACCCTCAGCCAAGACTTCCTTCCCGACATAGACACTTACATCCAATCAACTACTGAATGTTAAGAAGATGTTCCGTGTCTTATACTATGCCCCTCCCCCTACACTTCAACCTGTTGTCATTACTTCAGTGATGGACACAGTGTCATCCTCCTGGTTGCCCAAATCAGAAACCTGGGCATCTTTTTATTTCTTTGAGTCAGGATCTCACTGTCATCCAGGCTGGAGTGCAATGGCATGATTAGAGCTCACTATAGCCTCAACCTCCTGGGCTTAGGCAATCCTTCCATCTCAGTCTCTCCAGTAGCTGGTAGAGGCACGTGCTACCATGCCCAGCTAATTTTTTGATTTTTTTTTTTTTTGGTAGAGATATGGTCTCACTACGTTGCCAAGGTTAGTCTCAAACTCCTGGGCTAAAGTGGTCCTCCCGGCTCAGTCTCCCAGTTCTGGGATTACAGGCATTTCATAAAATTAACATCCATTCATGAGAAAGAGGGAAAAAAACCAGCCTCATTGCAAACTAGGAATAGAACATCTTTAACAAGTTAAAGGATATCACAAAAAACCTACAGCCAAGGTGAGCAGGCCAAATCTGGCCCTCTGTCTTTTCAGTTAATCAGATTTTGCGACCACAGATACGCCCATTCATGTGTTGTCTTGGCTACTTTACAGTTTCAGAGTGGTTGTGACAGAGGCTGTAAGGCCTTTAGTGATATGAACAATCTGGCTCTCTACAGGAAAACCTTGAGGACTCCATCTTACAGGGAAAGTGTTACCAAAAGTCAGAATGTATCACTTTTAAAGAAGTACCTTAGAAATATTTGCTTGTAAAAAGTAAAAATATGATCTTACCTTTCGTAGGGTGTTAAAAAATGACCTGGAATTATTTTTAGAATTGGATTGCATTGCACTTTTAGTTAATTTAAACTCTCTTTCACACCTTGCCAATTCTTTTTTGAGCTTCTCTCTTCGTCGTTGGTCTGTATCTAAGAGAGAAAACAAATCTTTTAAAATATGGAACAAAATAAGAAAAGTTAATTTACAGGTCTTATTAGACTAATAAATGGAACATTTTTTCTTGCCAGAAATGTAGTGATATGTAAATAAAAATCCATATACTTTTCTGTATAAAGAGACACAAATATTTACTTCATAGAAACTTTAAATGGACTAATTATTTAAATAATGCAATCAAGATGTGACAAACTGCTCAATCCTAAAAGCTTAAGAGAGAAAGTCTCAGTCTGTAATCCTGCGCTTTGGGAGGCTGAGGTGAGTGGATTGCCCAAGTCCGTGGGTTCGAAATCTGCCTGGGCAACTTGGCGAGACCTCATCTTTACAATAAATCAAAAATTAGCCAGGTGTGGTAGCACGCGCCTGTAGTTCCAGCTACTTGG